>NC_142036.1:32366522-32584022 GCF_982192425.1 Myodes glareolus | reverse complement strand
GTCTTACCCCACCATGGAACTGAGATAAGATACTGAAATTCCATATTAAGGATTCTGCTGAATTAACTTCTTTCTTAACTTTATAGAGGACACAGGACAACCAGGCCCAGTAAACTGTATACTGACCACCATCTCTCTGATAGCCAGTTCTCTCAGTGATGTCTGCAAGTCATCTGTTGTCTTCCAGTAGTGGTTATTCATGAGGCCCTCAGTAAGCAATAACCAAGAATCCCTGAGACCTCACGAGACCATCCCCCCAGGAACAAACTTGTCTTCTATTGCCCCTGATTCTACAACCTGCCTCAATGATGGATATTTATATTACTCAGTTCTTATGCTTATATAGCACAGGGACAGATCCCATCTGCTATAAAGCCTCTTATCTCACATACTAGACTCCTTTAGATTTTATTGAAATATTAGACTCTTTTATACATTTTTGAAAATTCTTTCTTGGTTTCAGCAGTTCATAATTAAAAAATTCCCAGATAATCACAATTTACATTGTTTGTATCCATATAGGAACAGAAAAATATGTGTTTTCCTCTTTCTATATTAGACTTTCGAACTTACAGGTATTGTCTATTATTTCTTCTACATATGTTCTGATTATTCTAATGGATTTCAAGATGTAGCCCAAGAAGAATCATACAGATATGAGTAGTATTATCTTCCTTTATTTTAACTAGATGAAACAGGAAACCATCATCCACCTATTTTTGACTCAATTTGATCTGCTTTTCAGGTCAAACCAGAAATTTAGATAGGGGACAAGATTCTCATCTATTTTCTTGTTTGATTCATCTGTTAAGTACACAAGTTCTTTCTGGATCCAAAACTGAGATTTGTTAGGAAGTCTAACTATTCACAGAAAAGGTTATACATTTTCCCCCTCAACTTTTTTCTTTAGAATCCAATCATGTGTATGCTACTTGCATTGATTTAAATATATTGTCAAGTCCATCTGTATTTGGGAAGCAATTCCCTTTCTAGTATGGTAAACCCACTCATAAATGGAGCATGCTACCCTGGAAACTTACAGAGAAATACAGTTATGGTATGGGAAGTCCTTCTGTATTTGTTGCTTTTATTGGTTAACGAATAAAAAAGCTCCTTTGACCTGATATAGGGCAGAATAGAGTTAGGCAGAAAAACTAAACTGAATGCTGGGAGAAAGAAGGCAGAGTCAGCGAGAAGCCACATAGCCACCAGAGGAAAAAGACGCAAGTTGCCAGCCAGGACCTTGCTGGTAGCCCATGAGCCTCATGGTAAAATATAAAATAGTAGAAATTAATTAATTTAATATATAAAAGCTAGCTTATATTGTTAAACTATTGACAAAATAGTACTGCAATTAATACAGATTTCTGTGTGATTATTTCAGGAGTTTAGGTGGCTGGAAAACAAACATGCAGCCTCTGCCTACACAGTGACCCTGGGATTACTTCAAAGACTGTTCACTCTCAAGCACTTCAACCCTGTTTTAATTTCTTATTACTCATAGCACTAGAATATAACTGCCACTATACCAAGGAAACACATTATCCTGAACCATAATAGGAAAAATATTTATAACTGGATTGTTCCCATAAATGCTCTGCCATCAGGCAAATCCGTTTCAATAGCCCATCTAATATGTTACAATAGATCTTTTTTTTAAGTTTATTAAATTATAAAAGTTTCCATTTCCGCCCCTCCTCCCAACACTCTCCCACTTCCCCCACTCCCTCTCCTCCCTCTCCCTCCTTAAGAGTGGTCAGGGTTTCCTGCCCTGTGGGAAGTTCAAGTTCCTCCCCCCTCCCTCCAGGTCCAGGAAGGTAAGTATCCAAACAGACTGGATCCCAAAAATCCAGTATATGCAGAGGAAACAAGTCCCAGTGTCATTGTCAATGGCTTTTCAGAAAGACTCCAGGCCAGTCACATCCAGAGAATCTGGCCACATTCAGAGAATCTGGTTAGATCACGTGCTCGTTCAGTTCCAGTCCAGCTGGCCTTGGTGAACTCTCATTAGATCAGTCCCCTTGTATCAGTGGGTGATGGCGCCCATCGCAGTCCTGATTTCTTTTTTCATTTTCTTCATCCTTTTGCTCCTCATTTGGACCGTGGAGGGCTCCGTCCGGTGCTCCAATATGGGTCTCCGTCTGTATCGCCATCCATCGTCGGATGAGGGTTTCCTCTGCAATTGCCTTCTTTGTTCACGTTCTCCTTCCTTCTGCCTCTCCTTTGGACCTATTGAGCTAGGTCCAGTGTTTCGACGTGGGTCTCAGCCTCCATCTCCCTCCATCACCAGATGAGGGTTCTATGGTGATATGCAAAATGTTCATCAGTATGGTTGTGGGCCAAGGCCGGTTCAGGCACCCTCTCCTCTGTCCAGAGAACAATCTGGGGATCTCTACTTGGACCTGGGATCCCCTTTATACTCAAGTCTCTTGTAAACCCTAAAATGACTCCCTTAGTTGAGGTATATACTTCCCTGATCCCATATCTATCCATTCTCCCTCCCCCCATCCCAGTCCCCCGATCTTTCCCCCTTCCTCCCCTACTCCCTTCTCTCTAACCCTCTCCCCTTCCAACAACCCTCCCAACCCCCCATGCACCCGAGGTTACCTGGCACTCTTGTCTATTTCCAGTCTCCAGGAGGATAGCTACATGATTTTCGTCAGGTTCCCCTTCTTATTTAGCTTCTCTAGGATCACGAATAATAGGCTCAAAGACATTTAATTACGGTTAGAATTCACATATGAGTGAATACATACCATATTCCTCTTTTTGGGTCTGGCTTACCTCACTCAGTAAAGCGTTTTCTATTTCCATCCATTTGCATGCAAAAGTCAAGATGTCATTGTTTTTTACCGCTGAGTAAAACTCTAATGTATATATGTTCCACACCTTTTTTAACCATTCTTCTATTGAGGGGCACCGAGGTTGTTTCCAGGTTCTGGTTATTACAAATAGTGCTGCTATGAACATAGTTGAACAAATGCTTTTGTAATATGTTAGGGCATCTCTTGGGTATATTCCCAAGAGTGGAATTGCTGGGTCCTGAGGGAGGTTGACTCCCAGTTTCCTGAGAAACCGCCACACTGATTTCCACAGTGGCTGCACGAGTTTGCATTCCCACCAACAATGGATGAGTGTTCCCCTCATTCCACATCCTCTCCAGCATAGGCTATCATTGGTGTTTTTGAGTTTGGCTATTCTGACAGGTGTAAGATGATACCTCAAAGTTGTTTTGATTTGCATTTCCCTGATCGCTAAGGAGGTTGAGCATGACCTTTAGTGCTTTTTAGCCATTCGAAGTTCATCTGTTGTGAATTCTCTGTTCAGTTCAGTACCCCATTTTTTAATTGGGTTAATTAGAGTTTTAGTGTCTAGTTTCTTGAGTTCTTTGTATATTTTGGAGATCAGACCTTTGTCTGTTGAGGGATTTGTGAAGATCTTCTCCCAGTCAGAAGGTAGCCTTTTTGTCTTACTGACAGTGTCCTTTGCTTTACAGAAGCTTCTCAGTTTCAGTAGGTCCCATTTATTTATTGTTTCTCTTATTGTCTGCACTCCTGGGGTTCTGCTTAGGAAGTGGTCTCCTGTGCCTATGTCTTGTAGACTACTTCCTACTTTCTCTTCTATCAGGTTCAAAGTGGTCGGATTAATGTTGATGTCTTTAATCCATTTGGACCTGAGTTTTGTGCATGGTGATAGATATGGATCTATTTTCATTCTTCTACAGGTTGACATCCAGTTATGCCAGCACCATTTGTTAAAGATGCTATCCTTCTTCCATTGTATAGCTTTAGCTTCCTTGTCAAAAATCAGGTGTTCATACATTTGTGAGTTAATACCCGGGTCTTGTTATAATAGATCTTGCTACTGCTTCTCTGGAACCCATCTTGTTGTGTGGGTTCTTTTTGTTTCCGTCATGTACCAAGTGTGACTTTTAGACCATGTATTATTCTTACTTAATGCACAATGACAGACCAACGAAAGATATAAACCTTTCTAGCTGGGTGAATTTACAAATGACACTGGGCTTATTTCCAAAAAGATGGATTGTTTAAATATAGCATTTAAAAGTTCAAAGAAACATGGATAAGAACATCCAAAACCTGTAACTCTAGAATATCCTGACTAATTTGTAGGTAGCTCCAAAAAATAACCTCTTCCTCTATCCCAGACACTGATTACAACTTATAGAACCTTGGGGAGGTACTCAGGAGTTTTGCAATTTTCTGAGCTTCTGAAATCTTATCAATTTTGAGCTTCTTTAGTCTTCCGATTTCAGGAGTCTTATGATTCTCCCTCCTCTCACTGGGTGTGTCAGTTTCTTTTGAAGAAAATACCACAGTGTGAATAGATACATACTAAATGAAATTATAAGAAATAAAAGTTTATTATTGATTAATGGTATAATTTTCTAGTTTTTAAACTTTGGGGAAGAATGTCCTTATTATATTTTCAATCAAATTTGTGCATAGGAGAATTTTTACCAAAACCTACATTCTAGGAACATTTATTCCAAAAAAGAGATCTCTAACTTGCCCCCCAATTCTACATATAATTGCTTGAAGTGAAATGGGGATAGTAAAAGCAGTGATGAGTTTTAAATAGGTAATTCAGCAGTGGAAATCATTCCTATATTTTAGAAGCCTATTGACTAAAAAATTGGTAAGTTATTGAATGATTGTGTGCTTTTGTTTTATATAATAAGTGAATGAAAAATACGTTTTGTGAAGTTGGTTAGATCACATAAAAGAAGAGAAAATGTCTTATCAGTAAGAAAGAATCTGACATAGCAAACTGATATTGAATGAGTGTGATTAAATAAATTACTGCATATACATCTAACACTGAAGAACAAATTAATGATTTTCAGGTTTTGCATACAAAAAGAGTGGAGTTATAGCCACAATTTAAGGGATAATCTTAAATGTTCTAAGACAAGAGGCTAGCAGTGTGTGTGTGTGTGTGTGTGTGTGTGTGTGTGTGTGTGTGTGTGTGTTTGTATGTATGAAAATAAGCATAATTGGGTAGTAGAAGCATTGTTGTTAGTTATGTTTCATTTACTACTTTCTGATAACGAAAAGACCCTTTGAAACAAGGAAGCTAACATAACAGTATAAGGTGGAGGTAAAAGTCATCTTTAACCAAAACCATGAAATTAAATCTAAACCAATGGGAATGACTAAAGATTAACAAATCAAGCAACTTCTCAAGATTCGATGAAAAATATGTTTAAATTAAGGACCACATGTTCCAAACCCATAGGTTCTATTATCTTGAATGCATGCTATGTCTACAGTATCTATTGACACTGCCTTACCTTTCTTCCTAGTAAAATGAGGGCAAACTATAACATCTTGTAGAGTTCCCCACATTTTTCTGAGTCTCTTTACTACTTAACCGGAATCAATATTATATTAAAATATTGAAAAAAATTATGAAGTTCTAAAAATTAAGAAAATAAAAACACTTAAGAAATAAGAGAAAGTGCATACAAATACATACACGCATACATACATACACACTCAAATGCCCTCACATACTCACTCACACAAACTTAAAAACAAGAGCCACAAACTCCATATGAAATATTTGTCTTCATATCCCAAGAATCTAGAAGAATATCTACCAGTTAATGCACTGAGGATCAAAATTTCTACTTAGCAATGAATGATTGAAATAAAGGATTATGTGATAATTGTCTTTTGATGACAGAAAAACAAACATCAGTGAATGCATTGTACAATAGACAGGAAACTCTTCTGGGAAAAGGACAGTTGACTGATAGTATTTCTAAAGGCTAGGTGCTAAGCAGAGAAACTAACACCAAAGACTATGCAAGTTTATGGACTTTAACAAGTGTGTTCCCTGTAATGGGAGATGAAAGTAAGGATAGGCCTAGAAAAGTATTTCCACAATTTTGGCTCCTTGAGGTAAGGAAAATGTAAAATGTTTTTAAGTATCTGGAAAGATCAAAAGTAATGTTGCAATCTAATAGAGTCTTCATAGTAGGTAGTTGGGTAAGCAGAACACAGAAACCATGGAAATTGTTGTGTGAAGGTTTTGTAATACATACTTTTAAAAAAGAAATGCATTGTTTTTCATTATACATAACAATCCAAGTTCCCACTCCCTTCCCTCCTCCCATTCCTTCCACATACCCTCCCACCCCACCCCAATCCAACCCTCAGAGACAAATTCTCAGTAATTTGTACTTTTATTACCGTTAAACAGAATAGGGTAAACTTTTAGAGTTGGAAGAACCTTTATGGAACACATAGTGTCAGTGATTTACTAAGTACTCTACACTTTCCCTGTACCAAATTATGATATATTTTACTAATGTTCACACACACACACACACACACACACACACACACACACAGAGAGAGAGAGAGAGAGAGAGAGAGAGAGAGACAGAGAGAGAGACAGAGAGAGACAGAGAGACAGAGAACCTAACTTTACGCTGTGAAGCCTATCTTTTTTATTCTAGCCAAAACTAGGTTATTATTAAAAGTAATAATGTCTAGAATTATTAGTAAGTATTTTACCATATAGCAGAATTCAGTCTAAAAATAGCAGTGCACTGCTTTGGTTTATGTGGGCTTCCTTATCATCAGCCCTCTATATGTTGATGTTTAATTTCCAAAATGATAGAATTAGGAGGTACACTTTTTGCTTGGTGATTGTATCATGAAGGCACAGCCTTCAAGACTGGAATTAATACAATCAACTAACCTGGGCTCATAGGGTCTCACAAAGACTAAGCCAACAAAAAGAAAGCATACATGGGACTAATCTGGGCCCTATGTACATACATTGCAGTTATGTAGCTTGGTCTTCTTCTGGGACTCTTAACAGTGGAAGAAGAGGCTATCTCTGACTCTGTAGCCTGCTTTTAAGAGCCTTTACTCCTAAGAGATTGCCTAATAGGACAGAAGGTGATTAGTCTTACTGCTGCTTGATATAACATGGCTGCTTGATATCCATGAATGGCTTCACCTTTTCTGAAGAGAAATGGAAGATTGTTGGTCCTTCCCATGTGCCAGAAAAGCGAACCATAAAATTGCCTTCACCTAATAATCAATTTGTCACTTTTTATCTTAAACTTCCTGCTTTCCAGATCAGTGAGACATAAATTGCATTTTAAACACACTTTTTGATCATGGTGATGGAAAATAGTTATTACATTCAAAATAAACTAAGTCACAAAATTCAGGTTATTGAAGATAAGAATTATTTATAATGGGACTTTAGGACAAACATCTTGCTCTTAGATAAAAGTGTGAAAATAGAAATTCTCTCCTCAAATGATGTCTCAAGGACATTTGACTATACCAGGAGAGGTTTAATAGGCTTTAAGTGACTCCACATGGAGGCAGAGGTTCAAACTCAGACTTTTTGGCTCTGCCTCCATTTGGGATCACTTAGAAGCATCTTGAACTGCTACTGAATTCCAATATATACATCACAAAAATTCCCATGTTTGGAAAAGTTGTATCAGATTTCTATAATCTGTTGACAAAATTCTCCTAATTGAAGAGAACTGAGAACAGTTTTTTTATGTGTTGTCTTATGTCAATCCATCTTAAAATGTGACTTGCAAATTTGTATGCTATAGGTTGACCTGTTAACATTCAGAGAACTTTCTATCATACAACTCAATTTGTGGTTTGCATAAGCAAACTTAATTAACTCTGAGCATTTCTGTTACTTAAGATAAATCCAATGATGTATTCTTAGAGGAAAATTATCAGCTTCCCAGTTCAGTACATATTTAACTAATTATATTATGTCTTCCTAATATGGCGCAACACAAGCTTTAAATTAAGTCATTTGAATTTAGAAAGAGTGAGTTGTACCTCCAAACTTTGATTCCTTTAGGATTTATTTTCTACCAACCACCAATACTTATTCAGTTACATGAATATACTCTCTAAGGCACTAAAAGTGACAAGGTAAATATCACTACCTTTAGACACGGAGAACCACAGTGACATTAAGTATGATTTAAGCATACTTCAAACTATAAGTAAAAGAGATCACTAATTGGGTTCCTGTTACAAACATAAGTACTTTTTCATAAGTATATTGAAACAGTTAAAAGACTGTTATAGATTTAAGAGTTTGAATAAATGAGCTTCACAACTTACTTGCATGTACTGAAAACTGCTTAATGCAGAAGTACAACTGCATATGATGTCATTTGAAACTTCAGTGCTCAAGTCCCACATCTGTAGCTACTCCAGGGCACCTTTGTACTATGGAAAATGATTTCATTTACCTAAAATAGGCATTCAGCTAAAATATTGATTTGCGTTTATAATTTTCCCATATCATCTGTCTGTATGAAAAGAGCCCAGTTCATGAGTACTGGTGCCATGGGTGTTATCCACCATATCTTGTTATTATCTCTCCCATCAGCAGGAAGGCCAAGTTGATGCTAATGATAAGATGCACTCAAACTAAAGGCTGTTTAAGAAGCTGAACAGAACTACTTGTCCCACACATAGTGCCCTGAAAGTGATGCAATGCCATCGCAAAACCAAAGAATCACTTAATTAAAAACTACCCACTAGATCTTGAGGTCTCAAAACCAGAACAACATGGTTCGTCATTCCTGCTCTGATAATTCAAGTATATGAGAGAGCATAGAATCCAGAATACTTAAATCAGTAAAGTTCTAATGAAACCTTTAATATATAGTATCATTTGTATTAAACTGGAAACTGCCACTATACTGATTTGTCTTTTATCAACAAACATTTGACATTAATAGTCTGCTAACTGTACCTGAACTGAAAAAGTATTTCATGGATACTTAACTTTTCCACATGATATTCTATCAAAACATGTAAGAAATTACACTTGAGCTGAGAAATTGTTAATATATAGCATTCTATTTTAACATTTTATTAAATATGGTACTGAATAACTTTTGTAGAAAATGGTAGCTTCTTATTACACACACAAACTCAGAAATTTGATTTTAAAATTGCTTCAGCAAAGATAATTTTACCTTGTATTTTCTGATATTTATTAGGATATTTCAATCCAGAAAGGCAGTTGTCTAGATGTTAAAATTTCTTTGTGTGACTCTATTGATTGCCACCCATTTCTCATTCTCTGACCATTGGCCTATATTCATGTAATATGACATTGATGATATTGTATCGGGTCGATGTTTCCTCTGTATTAAAATATTCCATTCAAGAATAAGAAAGACGCACCATAAGATCCAAAAGTAAACAACATTCATATGGAATGTTGGAAAACTGAAACCTTCAAGATTACGGAAGAGGCAAATCATCCAAGGAAGGCTACTCAAGCAATTGTAGGAAGCCAAGTTACCTAAAAAATATTCTGTTTGACCTCTTAAACTGCCTGTAAGTATTGCACTAAGAACAAGGGTTGCAGCTTTTATTAGCTATCACCTATTTGGGGACAGGCTTTCACTGATGACGGTCCTATTGAGTCATCTCTGCCCTAGTAGCTAACTACTCAATTGTATTTTTTTTAAGTAGCTGTAATAAAACCCTCATTAGTTCACCAAGTTGGAGTTTGGTAGAACTTTAGTCTCCTGTGGACTTAATATCTGGCAGGAGTACACCTGTGTGTGTGTGTTTTTTTTTTTTTTGTTTTTTTTTTGGAGAAAGTAAATTTTATTAAATTATAAAAGTTTCCATTTCCGCCCCTCTTCCCAACACCCTTCCACTCCCCCCACTCCCTCTCCTCCTCCCTCTTCGTCCCCCAGGGCAGTCAAGGTTTCCTGCCCTGTGGTAAGTTCCAGTTCCTCCCCCCTCCCTCCAGGTCCAGGAAAGTGAGTGTCCAAACAAACTGGATCCCCAAAATCCAGTATATGCAGAGGAAACAGGTCCCAGTATCATAGTCAATGGCTTTTCAGAAAGACTTCGGGCCAGCCACATTCAGAGAATCCGGCCAAATTCCCAGAATCTGGTTAGATCACGTCCTCGTTCAGTCCCAGTCCAACTGGCCTTGGTAAACTCTCATTAGATCCGTTCCCTTGTATCAGTGGGTGATAGCATCCCTCGCAGTACTGATTTCGTTTTTCATGTTCTTCCTCCTTCTGCTCCTCATTTGGACCTCGGGGGGCTCAGACTGGTGCTCCAATGTGGGTCTCCGACTGTATCGCCGTCCTTCGCCAGATGAAGGATCTATGGTGATAAGCAAAATATACATCAGTATGGTTATGGGCCACGGGCGATTCAGGCACCCTCTCCTTTGTCCAGAGAACAATCTGGGGGATCTCTCCTTGGACCTGGGATCCCATATATAATCAAGTCTCCTGTAAACCCTGAAATGACTCCCTTAGTTGAAATATATTCTTCCCTGATCCCATATTCATCCTTCCTCCCCCTCCCATCCCAGGCCACCGAACTTTTCCCCATTCCTCCCCTACTCCTTTCTCTCTAACCCTCTCCCCTTCCATCAACTCTCCCACCCCCCCATGCACCCGAGGTTACCTGGGACTCTTGTCTATTTCCTACCTCCTGGTGGATAGCTAAATAATCTTCATCAGGTTCATCTTCTTATTTAGCTTCTCTAGGATCACGAATAATAGGCTCAAAGACCTTTAATTATGGTTAGAATCCACTTATGAGTGAATACATACCGTGTTCCTCTTTTTGGGTCTGGCTTACCTCACTCAGTAAAGCGTTTTCTATTTCCATCCATTTGCATGCAAAATTCAAGATGTCATTGTTTTTTACCGCTGAGTAAAACTCTAATGTGTATATGTTCCACACCTTTTTTAACCATTCTTCTATTGAGGGGCACCTAGGCTGTTTCCAGGTTCTGGCTATTACAAATAGTGCTGCTATGAACATAGTAGAACAAATGCTTTTGTAGTATGTTAGGGAATCTTTAGGGTATATTCCCAGGAGTGGAATTGCTGGGTCCTGAGGGAGGTTGACTCCCAGTTTCCTGAGGAACCGCTACACTGATTTCCACAGTGCTGCACGAGTTTGCATTCCCATCAACAATGGATGAGTGTTCCCCTCACCCCACATCCTCTCCAGCATAGGCTATCATTGGTGTTTTTGACTTTAGCTATTCTGACAGGTGTAAGATGGTATCTCAAAGTTGTTTTGATTTGCATTTCCCTGATCGCTAAGGAGGTTGAGCATGTGTGGGTGTTTTATGTCTCACTAGGAAAAGTCTCAAAGAATTCCATGAGTCTTGTATGAGGATAATGTGAATGACCATACTTGGCTCACTGTTTTCTGCAGAAACCCTTGAAATGGACATGAAATACTCATTATTTGTTTGTTGAACAATAACATGTGCAGTTTCATATGGTCATTCTGGCTTAGAGAATTGTATAGCCTAGAGAAATGGGTTCCCAATGATGTTTCAGATTTTTAGTTCAGTCTATCAGGGATTCCATACAATGAGATATTTCCAAATGTACTCAATGCAAAGTTGTTCAATAATTTAGGTATGTTGCAATAATAAAATATTTAGTTATCTCACATTAGAAATTAGCATGCCTTTTGTGAGCACAGAAGATCTCAAAGAAAGGATAAATGAGCATTAAAATTAAACCTGAAGAAATGAATACATTAAAGAGGCAATTCCTTAGTAGATTCGTTTTCTCATTCTTAACATGGATTACTGTATGTAGGAATGCTTTGAGCCTTGAGCTTATATTTTAAGAACTATATTTATTATTCCATAAGTTATATCTTTAGTTGACACACATCACAATGCAACAAAGAAAATTAATACAATCGTGAGAATCAGGAAATAAATTAAGGAATATGTTTAATAAGGAAAGTATATGCAAGGAAATGAAGAAATCACATAAATAACAAAAAGATAAATAATCAAATTTAAAACTAAATAATAACATTTAAATACCCATTTCTTCAAAGCAGATGTAGGCATATACCTCTTGAATCCAATAATGCCTTTTAACCAGAAAATTAAAAATACAGATCATTTAATTCCTACTAGAATCATTCAAATTAAAGTTATTTAAATAAAAAAGTAATGGAGACTTAGAGAAAAAATTTATGATTCCAGAACTGATGTTGGGATTTAAATGTGATTCAACACCTCTCCAAAATGTAATCATTTTTCAGAATCAGAAAATTAGCTTCAGGTTTCTCAAAATTTTTCTCTTTATGGAACCATTAGAAAAAGAAATATGAAAGCAATTCAATTTGCAAATGTGTGTTTGGAACAACAGTAAACAAAGAGACAATTGGGGAGACAATCCAAGTATCCATTTGCAAATTTGTAAGGAGTGTTTATAGCACACAGTAAGACAACATTTAAAAATAAAAATGTCTTACTTTATACTTGCTTCAACATACATTAATTTGCAAGTATTACTCTTAGTGAAGAAAGAGGAAAAGACTACTTAGTGTATAAATCTATATGTTTATATCCATGAGAACAGACAAATTGGTACAGATAGATTAATTTTTTGAACCATGTAACAATGACTAAAAGAAAATAATGTCAGTTTTCATGGTTTCTTTTCAGTAATGCTTTAAAATTAAATAAACATGATTATATTACTCAAAATAAGTAAGAGTACTGAATTGAATATGTTCTAAAAGTAATTGTTTTGTAATTATACAAAAGTAGAACAACACACATAATTACATATGCTTTCCATCAACCCATTGTGTTTGGTCTCAAAACTGAGTATACAAACTAGTTTAATTTTTGGTATATATTTTAAAGAACTTTTTTTTTTTTCCCTAGGGAAAGCATATCATTTGGCTATACAATACCAATATATATTGCAGCCCAGACTGCTTAGGGACTTTGAAACCACATAGGTTCTGACACAAAACAATAATAATAATAATAATATAGTAATAACAGTAACCATGGTTGCCTAACACCTGTTAACCTGTGAAGGGAAAATCACAAAGGGTCATAAGCTTAGACAAAGAACTGAGAAATATGAAAACCTGGAGAAATGGTTTTATCAAGTATGAAAAAAACAATTTTATTGTCTAATACCAAATATTCAAACTGGAATTCTCACTATACACACACACACACACACACACACACACACACACACACACACACACTCACACACACATATGTATGTATGCATGTATGTATATATGTATGTAACACTGTATGGACTAAGCATACTATGTTTCTATACATATAATATAATTCGAGAAAAAAATTACCATGAATTTGAGACAGTTCAAGGAGTGTATGTAAAAGGAGTCTGTGGTAAGAAAAGGAAGAGGAAAACATAAGTATTTTTATTTATAAAAAACAAAAACTAGAATTTATATTTATAGGTTTGGATATGTAGTGTCTGCAGTTTCATTGAATTCAAGGAAGATTTTAATTTCTTTCTTTATTTCTTCCTTTACCCAGAGGTGATTCAGTGTAACATGAGGAGTTTTCTTGTTGGGGTTTCTGCCTTGCCCAGTTCCCATAGCCAATAAGCCCCAAAGAAAACCACACACAGGTCTATATAAGATATAAACTGATTAGCCCATTAGCTCAGGTTACGTATTAGCTCTTGTAATGTATACTATCCCATTATTCTAGTATGTGTTAGCCACATGGCTCGGTACGTTTTTCAGTGAGGCAGGTCACATATTACTTCTTCTATGGTCTGGGCAGAACTGGGAGGAATGGGTTTTCTCCTTCCTAGAATTCTCCTGTTCTCATTGTCCGACCTCTACTTCCTATCTGGTTGACCCACCTGGCCTGCCTGGTGGTGCCTGATTCCTGCCTGGCCAATCTGCATATATTTAAAACATGATGGACAGAATACAGACAATTCTCCCACACTACTTCCCCCCCTTTTTTTTTAAACAAAGGAAAATATCCATAGTCCATTTGTTGGGGAATGTGGGTGTAGCTTTCCAAGCTACTTCCGGCTGTTTGGGGGTGATGATAATCTTATGGGGACCTAAAGAAAATTTAGAGTTATGATCAATTTCTGACTGGAGTTTCCTGTGAGTCTTGATCATCTTAGGCAGCAGTCTTGAATCTTTTCTGGATGTGGAACTCAGACATCTGGGCCATCTGTTCATAGTGGATATTTCTCAGGTGGTCTTCCTTGATCAAACGTGCTTTTTCTTAAATCAGAATGAATCCACAGCCTCTCATTTCCTGTGGAAACAAAAGCAGAATCTCTTCTTCAAAATAACATAACTTTTGACGTCTGTTTTGAAGTCAAGGTATTTTCAAAAAACCTACCTTGAATTAATTCTGCAGCATTTTAAGCAAATACCTTTTAGTAGATGTTGCTCCTTCCTCAGCATTCAAGTAATTCAAAGAGAGCACAAAAACATATAGTATCAAGATTCTCTGTGTATCTTTCATCTTTATGTGGCTTTATTTTAACCTCTATTTCTTTTATTTTTACTTTTAACTTTTGGCTTTTAGAGACAGGTTCTCTGTGTATCTTTGTCCTAGAACTCCCTTTGTAAATCAGGCTATCCTTGAACTCACAGAGATCTGTCTGTTTCTGCCTCCCCAGTGCTGGAATTAAAGGTGTGTGCTACCACACCTTTAATTCACAGAGATCTATCTGTCTCTGCCTCCCAGGCATTGGGATTAATGGTATGTGCTACCACACCTTAAAGTTACAGTGGTTAGTCTACCTCTGTCTCCCAAGTGTTGAGATTAAAGGTGTATACCCACACCCAACTATTCTCTTTCTTTCTTTTTTATTTTAAAGACTTTAAACTTTTTTCAACATATATTTCTGCATATATTTTTAAACACACAGTAAACCTTGTAGATGTTTTCTTCACCTTTGAATCTCTCTTTACTGTATCTCTCTCTCTTTTTCTAACCATATGAGTCTTTAATTTACTAAGCAATATGGGTAGGATTAAAGTCATGGCTTTGACGGCTGGGTCCAGCCCATTCCTTGGCTTTCCAGCCTTATGGAAGAGGTACTCACCAGAGCCATATTTATTGCCACAACTCTATGGCATTTCAAGGTCCCTACCAGCAAGCAAGCTGCAGCAGTATACTCACAAACCACATTCAAATGATCTATAGTTGGACCGCCTGCCTAAAAGAGTCAGAGTTTGTACTGGCAGGATGGCTGGCATTTTAAAACAGCATGACTTTTTTCCTGCTAAGGCTGAAAACTGAAAAGTATGTGGCCAGCTTTTCATCAACACTATTTAAGAATTCATGGCAGTGCCTCTTAATGTGCTGCAAGGTTTTACAGCTCAAGCTGAGTCAGGAAGCCTCTCTTAGATGAGAGTATGTGCTTGCCTCTAGCAAGCAGAGAAGACCTGAGAAATTGCTGCTACCAAGAAAATATTCTTTATTCTATTCTTTCCCAAGTTTTCTTAGGTTTTCTGTAGATGCAGTTATCTATGTGAGCACCATTCTGTAACATGAGGGGCATGCTTGTCGAGGCTTCTGCCCTGCCCAGTTCCCATGGACTCTAAGCCCCAAAGAAAATCACATACAGGTTTACATAAGATATAAACTGGTGGAAAACACTTTAATCCCAACAGTTCAGTAGTTGATTTCAGTTTCCATGAGTTTGTAGGTTTTCTGGGGGTGGAAATGTTGTTAAATTCTAACTTTACTCCATGGTGATCCAATAAGACACAGGTAGTTACTCTAATTTTTTTGTATCTGTGGATGTTTGCTTTGTTACCAAGTATGTGATCAATTTTCAAGAAGGTTCCACGAGATACTTAGAAGAAGGTATATTCTTTCCTGTTTGGGTGGAATGTTCTCTCAGGAACAAGACAAGGCTGTCCACTCTCTCCATATCTCTTCAATATAGTGCTTGAAGTTTTAGCAATAGCAATAAAACCATATAAGGATATCAAGGGGTTTCAAATTCAAAAGGAAGAAGTCAAACTTTTGTTATTTGCAGATGATATGATAGTATACATAAGTGACTCCAAAAACTCTACCAAAGAACTCCTACTGAAGATAAATACCTTGAGTGATGTGGCAGAATACAAGATCAACTCAAAAAAAAATTAGTAGCCCTCTTATACACAAGGGATAAAAAAGCTGAGAAGGAAAGGGAGGAGGTGGAGAGAGAAGGAAGAAAGAGAGGGTTGGGGAGAGCTTGGGCAAGTGAGATGGCTGAGATAGAGGAAGGATGGATATGGGAGCAGGGAATAAGATATCTTAATTAAGGGAGCCATTTTGGGGTTGGCAAGAGGCTTGACTCTAAAGGGATTCCTAGATGTCCACGTTGATGTCCCTAGCTAGGACCCTGGGCAGTGGAAGAGAGGGTGCCTGAACTGGCCTTGTCTCTTAGTCAGACTGATGACTATCTTGAATATTACCATAGAACCTTTGTCTGGAGACAGATAGAGATAGAGACAGAGACCCACATTGGAGCACTAGACTGAGCTCCTAAGGTTCAGTTGAAGAGTCGAAGGAGGGAGAAGATAAGCAAGTAAATCAGGTCTGCAAGGGGTTGGTCCACCTACTGAGACAATGTGCCTGATCTAATGGGAGCTCACCAGAGCCAGCTGGACTGGGACTGAATGAGCATAGGATCAAACTGGACTCTTGAATGTGGCTGAAAATTGGGGCAGACTGAGAAACCAATGATAATGGCACTGGGATTTGTCTCTACTGCATGTACTTGCTTTTTGAGATCCTAGTGTACTTGGATGCATACTTTCCTAAACATGTATGAAGGGGGAAGGCCTTGAACTTCCCACATGACAGAGTAGTCTGCTCTCCCTTAGGACTGGAAGGAGAGAGAGGAAGTGTGAGTGGGGGAGTGGGAGAGATTAGGGAGAAGGGGAGGAAGTGGAAATTTTGAATTGTATTATTTATAAAGCAATAAAAATAAATTAAAATAAGAATTTATATTTGTTAGGAGCCAAGACTGAAGATTATGGTTTTGACTTTCTTCTTGTTTCTGGTTGACTTTTTCCATGTTTCTGGTGAGTAGGTTGAATAGTAAATATGTTATTTGGTTTATTGTTATTTATATAGTAAGTATTAACTGGTGATATCCATTTTTGCCTTTTTAAAGTTTGCACAAATGCAAGAGCTATTGCTTACATAAACATAGCTAAATTACCCACACAAATATATCATGATTTATGCTGTTAATATTCTTATGAAATTTTACAAAAATTAACTCAGTTTCAGATCTCATGCTTTGAAAATGGGCCACTGGCAATGAGACCAGGATTTTTCCCTACTGCTTCGACTGGCTTTATGGAGTGATACCTTACTCAGACTAGATAGAGTGGGAATGGCCTTGGTCCTGCCACAAAACATTGTACTAAACTTTATTGACTCTCCAGGGAAGCCTTATCCTCTCTAAAAAGTGGATGGGCATAGGACCGGCAGGAAAGTGGAGGGAATGGGTAGAGGAGAGGGATGGGAACTGGGATTGGTATGTAAAATGAGAAAAGATAGTTTACAAAAAAGAAAGTGGGCCTTTTAAAATAATATCTAATTCAGTGAACATAGAATTAATAAGAAAAAGAGCACATTACAACATTGCACATTATACACACACACACACACACACGTATTAAGCTTATTTCATGAGTGCTCAATTTTTTTTCCCATATGCAACAATGACATTTTTTCAAGTGGCTAAAATTTTAATTTTTGCCTTTCCCAAATGGTATCATATTTAAAGGATTAAATTACAGTTTAGAGTTTCTCCCTTTTATTGTGTCAAATATATGTGATGAGTACTAAAAAATTTTGCAATACCATGGAACTCTGAAAGGTTGATAATGGCTATGCAAAATGGTCTTAACTAATTTTTGACTGAAAATAGGATCTAAGAAAACTCATTTATCAGCATGCACCAGAATAGATATCATTTCCTGGTTCTGATAAAAATATTATGTAAAGGAAAGCAATTCCTGGTTATGCCCTAGATTATTCCTCAGAGGTGAGTAATCTTTTTGGTCTTTAAAACAATAGCTTAACCTTTAACCTAATCCTACTGGAGAGAGCCTTCACAGAGTTTAGTAACCTATTTGCTTAGAAATAAGGGATCTTCATTATTAGAGCTATAATTATATCTTCACAATATGTCTCTACCACCAGCTTTGACTTCCAATCTAAACAAAAATTCTAATAAAAAAGTTCTAGGCCCTGAGAACTCAATGCAGGCTGATACCTTTAGTATACTTGTGTACCTGCTGTGATGATTTGATAATTCCTTTTTTCTGGGAAGACAGACCCCACCTTGACATTCTATATCACATCTTTTCTACTGTATGCAGGCCTAATAAATGCACCAGATTTTTAAAGGCCATCCTTTAATATATCTTCTCTAAAAGTACCAACTTGTTATAAAAAGTGGCATTAAACTTCAGTTCCCTTTCTCACTTCATGGAGGCTGTTGGAAGGCTTATTCTATATAAAATCATGCAGCGTGTTATTGGAAGGCCATCATCATGAATAATGGAAGCCAATATTGTGGATCCGTGCCTCTGGAAGAAGGAGTACCAACATGGCCTACACTTTTCACACCTGCATTTTGAATGACTCTTTTCAACATCCAAATTACTAATTGAGACTAGTCAGAAAAGTTATTGCAACACTGGAATAAAATGGTCTAACAAATAAGCACAAGGAGTTTGAAAACTACAAATATGGCAAGAGTAAATCATGAGCTCCTTCATAGACATTGTGGGGCTATGATAAATCTCTTCCTCCTTCATCTCTTCCTCCTGCCTCCTCCTCAACATTTTTAGGGGGACGAATTAGTGTTGAAACTAAGATTAATGTAGCGGTTTTTTTGTTTTGTTTTTTGTTTTTGCAGAATAGGGATCTCTTCAAAATGACATCTCACAAACTCTCTGCTCTTAGGATATTGAACTTCAAGAGGGAGGTGTTATATCAAACCTCAATATAAGTAATTCTCAAGTGTCACTTCTGTCCTTCTCTTGTGCAGTGCCCCATTTCCTCAAATTTTTGTATATCCCAGGATTCTGTTCCTGTGATTGCCTTTCCTTTGAATTCACCATGTTTCTACTAATAAAATTTCTGTCTTTAACATTGATAATTTTTGTCACACTCACATACAAGAGTTTCACTTTGTCAGATATATGTCATAGACTATAGAGGGGGCCTCTATTATTGCATAATGATAATTTATAACTTTAATTTTAATAAGATTATTCTTTATCCCCACTTAGTTTAATCAGAGTTGCTTGCATCAGCATGTATAGGAACTTATTTATTAGAGCATGGGCAACTTACCAGTGCCTAAACCATTAAGGAAAATAAGAAAGCCTTTCTCAGAAACCATTGTGAGTAATGCCCCTATCTGTGATGGAATGTGGGTGGAACAAATTGCTGGCTGCATTTCACATTCTAGTATCCACAGCTGCATAAGTTCATGACTACAGTGGTGGTGATATCATAACTAGAGTATTTCTTTTGGTGGCACTCCTTTCCATTCTTAAGCTCTTACATTCTTTCTGCTTCCTCTTTGAAAAGCTTCCTGAATCTTAGAAGGGATGATGTATTTACACAATTTAGGGGCAAGCAGTCCACCTACACTAATCCTCAGCACTTTGTCCAGTTATGAATCATTGTATTATTCACTGCCAAATGGAATGATACTCTTATTTTAAAAAGACAAAAAATAGTGCTAATATATGCAAAGATCATACATTTTTTATTGTTTTTATTGAGCTATATATTTTTTTTCACTCTCCTTTCCTCTCACCTCCTCTTCAATCCTGTTCCATGGTCCCCATGCTCCCAATTTACTCAGAATATCTTGTCTTTTTCTACTTCTCATTTAGATTATATCCATGTATGTCCCTTTTAGGGTCCTCATTTTGTCTAGGTTTTCTGGGACTGTGAATTGTAGACTTCTTTTTTGCTTTATGTCTAAAAGCCACTTATGACTGAGTACATATGATATTTGTCTTTTTGGGTCTGGGTTACCTCACTCAATAAGATATTTTCTAGATCCATCCATTTGCCTGCAAATTTCAAGATGTCTGTAATTTTTCTGCTGTGTAGCACTCCATTGTGTAAAATGTATCACATTTTTCTTATTCATTCTTCAATCGAGGGACATTTAAATTGTTTCCGGGTTCTGGCTATAACAAGCAATGCTGCTATGAACATAGTTGAGTGAATGTCCTTGTAGTATGATTGAGCGTCCTTTGGGTATGTACCGAAAAGTAATATTGCTGGCACTTGAGGTAGGTTGTTTTCCTAATTTTCTGAGAAATTGTCTTCCTGATATCCAAAGTGTCTGTATCAGTTTGCACTCCCACCAGCAATGGAGACGTGTTCCCTTTACCCTACATCCTCTCCAGCATAAGTTTTCATTATAATTTTTGATCTTGTCCATTCTTACAGGTGTAATATTGAATCTCAGAGTTGTTTTGATTTGCATTTCTCTGATGACTAAGGATGTTGAACATTTCCTTAAGCGTCTTTCAATAATTTTAGATTCCTCTGTTGAGTGTTATCTGTTTAGGTCTGTACAACAATTTTTATTGTATTATCTATAACATGTATTTTTTTAACAAAAGAAATAGGTTCCTCTGTGACAGCTATGACCTCTGCATCCAGTGTTTTTTGTTTTATTGTTTTTGTTTTTTTTTTAAATCTGGGTGACAGAAATAGTCATGAATTCTTCTTGAGGAATGGGCATTAAATACAATCACTAAGTACATAGATATTCCCTAAATAATAAGAATTTTGCCCCATTAAAACTGTTTCTCCTGGAAATTCATTTTTTATAGCTTTTAGGATTCACAGCTGAACAAAGCTATTGAATTTTCTTTCCCAGTATCCTATAGAGCACTTTCTATCATTAGGACAGTCATCAGGGAGAATCTTCCATCTCAGTTCTTCAAACATAGATTTCTCTATGTCCTGTAGCTGAGTATGGGGGCTCTTAACAATAAGAACTTAAATTCTTTTTCTGGTAAGCAACAAATACAAATATACTATATTTTTGTCAGTTGGTTATGGTTGCTAAGAAAGCACTTCCTATAGAGATATACTAAACTTGATACAGGAATTTTCATTTAATTGTTCATATTATACTGAATTTCAGTGAGAAATGACATCCCTTTAATGCAGATCTTTTCTCTAGGCAAATTATAAGAAAGACAGACTGAAGGTAGGGATACACAGAATTAATTCAGTGTACCAGGCAGGATGTTTTGTCCCTTACCAGTCATTTCCTCTCTTCTCACTCATATTCTCCTTCTCTGAGGAAAGCTGATGTAACTTATGTAACTCCCAGAAGTCACATTTAACGGCGAATCAATCCCACACCAGTTATGTTTTAAGGGGTTATTTATTTTGGGGGGTAAAACTTACATACACCATAAACCATCAGGAAGGAAGCCTAGTCGCTGGAGCAGGAGCTGGGAGCAGGAGTCGGGACCAAGCACCAGAACCAAGAGTCCCGAGCCAAGCTCTGTGGCTCTTTTTAAAAGAGAAATATACCACGCCCCAGTGGGCTGTTGTTTCAGTGACTATTGGCTGATGAGCGGAAGGCGCTCCCACAGCACCCTGGGCTCATGCTTCAGCGACTATTGGTTGAAGCAGCGGAAGATACTTCCGCAGCACACATTAAAATTTCCTGTATCCCTAATATTTGATATGGTTTCTGTGGAAGAAAAGGAGAACAGGGATCTGAGGGTTAGTCAAGCACAACTATGTAATTCTCCAAATTCCTTACTGTGGTGTTATTCTCAGGCGGTTCTGTTCTTCTTTTAAGAGTAGTAATGAGCCACACAATTATCTCCAGTAGGGAGCTCTATAGATTTGGAACTCAATCATTTTCCTTTTCTCTTTAGATGCTAACATCACACATACACACACACACACACACGCACGCACGCACGCACGCACGCACGCACGCACACGCACACACACACATCCTCTGGATCACTTTTTTTTAATTAATTTATAAAAAATTTCCACTTACTCCCCTCCTCCCAATATCCTCCCATTCCCCCCACTCTCTCTCCTTCTCCCTCTCCAGCCCTAAGAGCAGTCAGGGTTTCCTGCCCTTTGGGAAGTTCAAGTTCCTCGCCCTTCCCTCCAGGTCTAAGAAGGTGAGCATCCAAGCAGACTAGGATCTCAAAAAGCCAGTACATG
Source organism: Myodes glareolus (assembly GCF_982192425.1). Lineage (NCBI taxonomy): Eukaryota > Metazoa > Chordata > Mammalia > Rodentia > Cricetidae > Myodes > Myodes glareolus. Next base: position 32,561,954 of record NC_142036.1, on the reverse strand, counting down.
CAGAGGAAACAAGACCCACTGCCATTATCAATGGCTTCTCAGACAACCACCATATCAGCCACATTCAGAGAATCCGGTTTTATCACATACTCATTCAGTCCCAGTCCAACTGGCCTTGGTGAACTCTCATTAGATCAGTCCCCTTGTATCAGTGGGTGAACGCACCCCTCGCAGTCCTGATTTCCTTTTTCATGTTCTCCCTCCTTCTGCTCCTCATTTGGACCTAGGAAGTCGGGATCAGAGGGAACCTTCATCCGACAATGGATGGAGATTGAGACAGAGACCCACATTGGAGCACTGGACTGAGCCCTCTGGATCACTTTTTTCTTGTTTCCTACACCATTAACAAGTAGCCATTAAGAAAATAATTTTCTGCATTGAATCCTTATTGTCATAGTCTTTCTATTTCACACTGAGAACTGATTAATCTCACTGTTATTTCAGATCAAACAGCAAGATTAATCTTTGCACAATTTCTTCATAAAGTGAAAAAATAGCACCAAGAATCTGGATTTACTTACTTTTGGACACTGGTAATTAGGACAACTAACAAAAATACTCCACGAATTCTTCCTTTTCTTATTTTCACTCCATCCCCTTTAGATAGCATTTTTGGTGCCCCACAGCCTATGCCTATTTTTACAAAGAGATGGAAATATCCAGCCACAGGAAGTTTCTGATATCACACTCTATTACTATTTTTTCCTATGCAATGTTATCATTTTGAACTGAGAAAGTAAGCAAACATATCTAAGCTAACTAAATTCAGAGAAAGCTTTCTATTCAAAATTTAAAAGAAACACAAAAGTCCTTAAAGTTTTAATTATTTTTCAAAATAATTATCACAGAATTTGACCAGTTACTTACCAAATTGAGAAGAACTGCAGTCTTCGGCAGCATATAATTTGTTAAACATTTTTGTTTCTTTTTATTTTTCAAATGCATGTAATAGAATTGGCCAGTCTTTCTGCTCATTTCTCCTTTTCCTTTTATTAATTTTTTAACTACTAGCTAATTCTCTTTTCCATGTAACTTCCCCTTTATACTTATTTTATGCCAATGACACTCAATTTGATACCAAACTTTAATCTCACTAAGATTTAGCATTATATATCAACTTATCTATTCAATAGACCCCCTTAAATATCTTTTGAAGATTTATTTAGATTTATTTCTTAAACTAATGTCGACTCTTTTCTTCTGATCTTTATTCTTTTCACTCCGTTTTCATATCTTTATTTAAAAGTTTTTTTTTTGTTTGTATGACTGGGAATAAATCTAGGATCCTAGCAAGATATCTGCTACTGACCTCTGTTCCTATTGATCAAATGTGCACTTCATGATGTATTCTTACAATATAACTCATTTAATTGCAGGTTCACTCCAAATAGTGGTAAGTCTCCTTTTCCATGTGCAAATTAATCTCTAATTATTATTATCTCTTATTTTTCTAATGTGTATATTTCTAATAGTTTTTGTTAAATATTGTCAATCTTCTATTGTATCCAACCATAATTTATTCCAAATATTAATGCACATTTATGGGATGGGGTTGGGAAGGTTAAGTAGTAGAAAGAATGATGGAAAGAATAAATAATATTAAAGATCAAATTAGAAGTTACCACTATGGTAGAAGTTCCATAATACACACACACATTAAATGATTAAAAGTAAGATTTGAATCTTTCTTGTATTTTATACTTCAACAATAATTCTGACAGTACCTTTTTTAGGTGGGTAACCTATGTCTTTAACTATTCTAAAGCCTCTTACCTAGCTTGTGACTGTCTTTGAAAAACAAAGTATATAACTTTGTTTGTATATACTTTTGTTTGTATAAACAAAGTGTTATAGAAAAACAAGTATATAACAGTACTAACTCTTAAAAAACAATCTGCTTCATAGCATAAATTTTATCATTATAATTATTCACTCTTTCTATTTGACTCATCATTTCTCTTATGTATTTGTGTATAGCAGGCCAATATAGGAACTTGTGTGAATTTTTTGAAATGGGAAAACACTACTTATCCTGTGAGGCATAGCAGTGTTTATAAACCATTATGATCATCCTATTTCTATCAGTTTATCATTATGTTATTATAAGGACCATTCTAGCTTTTTACTATACTCCTCCATATACAAATCACACTTCCTTCTAAAGGTCAGGAACTACTGACTCTATTTCCTTTTATTTTTAATAGACTCTTGAAAGCTGCACTGTTTATAAAATCAAATAGATTGAAGCTTTAGCTCAATACTTGGGTACCACAAATACTAGCAGTCCATTGACATACTTAAATGGTATTTGGAAATGAGCAAGAAAAACTTGACAGATTTGATTTATGAGTTCAGATTAAGATGATTGTAGAGTGTAGATATCTTAACGATGAAAAATCTTTCCAAAGGGAAATTTTTGAGAAATGAAGTACAAGCAGTATTGTTGTGTACAATACAGAATGACATCAGAAAGAGATGATGTGTACCTGTCTTAAAAATGTTTAACTCTGCCTTACAAAGGAGCCTAGATACAGAACATTAAGTTAAAGGATCAGAAACCAGACCAAGTGAACTTATGCCAGCAGAGAGAAGTTTTCCTCCCAAGGGAAGCAAGGGGGATCTAAAGTACCACCAGTTACTCACATAATTTCTAAAGTGGAAAGCACTCTAGAATTTGTAGTAGTTATGTTTTTAGTTAAAGATTATGACTTATGAAATACATTTTGCTTTATTATTTTTTAAAATTAAATACCTGCGTTTAAAGCATGGCAAGCATAAGTTTTTTTAACTTAGAAAGTAACATATTTAAAGATTTCTTCAGTGAAACTTAGTTAAATGCAATGTCAGACTTCTTTCATTTAGATACATCATGAATAAAAAAGTAAGAAAGGAGAGAGAGAGAGAGAGAGAGAGAGAGAGAGAGAGAGAGAGAGAGAGAGAGAAGGGAATTGAGGGAGGGAAAATTATGAGTAATTTTTTCTTTGTCTTTTCTATTTTCTGTCTTGTCTTGGCAGTTTGACAAAGCTTAAAATATGAGACTCAGAAATGACCCTCTTAGAAGGTGAACAGAGATTTCATTGTGAGGATAAAAGGAGGATCTTTTTCCACCTGGACACCTAATCTAACAGGAACTTAAACATTTCTCAAAGCAATTCCAAAGACGTGTAAATCCTATCATGTCCACTTTCTTTTAACCTTTTCACTCAAATGTTTCCATCTTTCAAGAATTCTGAGTCATTTTAACCAGCTCTATTTCAGTTATGTTAAGTCCTGTTGAAAGAAGGGAAAATGTAAGAAACATAGACCTAAAGAAATAGTGTCCCTTAATATGATTCAAGCTTTTTCTTCCTCCTTCTTGTGGCACACACACAAAGTGATCTTTGGAAAAATGGGTCACTGCTGCTATGAACATGACACATGATAATTTATAGCTCTAATTTCCATTTTGAGGTCTCCCTGGACCAGAGACTATAGGAGAAAGGTATTTACACCACACATTGCACTCGGGAGGGATCCATTGCAATGTGAGAAGACAGTTGAGGCTAAAACAATCTATGTCTGAATTCCTAAAACTAAATTTTAAGTGTGAGAACAGTTTTCTTAATTTCTTTGCTCTTAGGTGTGTGTGCATGTGCATGGGTACGTGTGTGAGTGCGTGAGTGTGTGTGTGTGTGCGTGTGTGTTAGACTTTTTTCATTTAACTCAAGGCAATCTTACCTTCAAATGGAACCTTAGGTCTTTTCTCCAGCAAAATGGACAGAATCAGTGACATTAAGGCAGCTCAAAGGATCAAAACAGACAGTTTTGCTCAATTGTTTTATCTCAAAAGAAGCTGTGAATGAGTCACCCTGATCTATCAGTTGGATCTTGTAAGAATCTCATATGTAGTCAATAGAGGCATTATCTATGTTTCCTCTAACATATGTTAGACTCTGGATATATATTTGATCCCTTGTCTCCATCTGGTTCACAGTTAATGCATTTAATGTTCTTAAAATAAATACAGACTCACTTACAAGCCTGAACTAGATTAAATCTCCACATTCTTCCCAATTTTAAATATCCAAGGTTTCTAGGAATTTATTTTTTTCTTTTCAAATATTTTGGCCAATTATTCATGTTCTTTTATACACATTAGCAATAAGAAAAAGGAATGAAACACTTTCTAATTGGACTAAAATAATATTTTTAAACTAAGAGTGATGGTATTTTAAATCATTTGTTTCCACATTGAACATAAAGTAAAATTTCCTTTGACAAAATACAGCAAAAAATTGCACATTTATCTAAGCTTCCAAATATGAGTATTACGTTGGCCATATAATCTATTTTCAGATTCTAAATTTAAGTAAAGTTGTGATTTCAGTATCTATCCAATTCTCTTAACTTCAACCTTGGCAAAAACCCTGATTCATTCATTCTTGGTTTTATCGCTTTCTTAGACCAAGCAACTAAGAGATAAAATATACACTGATTAGAATGCTTTTTAAAGCTTGACAGCAGTCCGATCAGCAGAATTCGCACAATGGAAGTTAGTCAAAATGGAAAAAAAAAGTGTTACTTCACAACAGATATAATGTCTTGCATTCAGGTTCACACAACTATGTAATAAAAGCATTGTAATTCCCACTGATAAAGCAGGATATTTCAGGCCTGAGTTCGTAAATGCAACTTAATCATATGAATAATAAATCACAAAATATAGGTAACTCTATAAAAATTTATTTTATACCGAAATTAGCAAAATTACAAGTGATACTAGTTACAAAAATGCATACATTATTGTTTTCAATGTATCTATTGTAAATTCGTATGAATAGCAATAATTTTACATGATATTAAAGCATGCTTAAGATGTATATATTAATTAGTATAAACTGTTTTTATTAAAAACACTACTGTAAAAGTTAATATTTAATAACTTTTGCAGATCTGAGGTTTAGATGATTTTCTATGTGTCCACAAATGCAAACACACATACACACATAAACACACACAGAAAAAACACATATACACATATGTGTGTAGATACACCGAACATGCACTCACTCTTTTAGATACCAGTGAATATCCTAACATAAATATATGTCTAGCTTAACCTTATTATGAAGTTTGCCTCTGTTGGGGATGAAAACGCGACTTGAAGAAGTAAAGTTGCAAGCTTCGTCATTTGTAAATATTGCATATTCATCAAAATCTATTGATTGATGGTTTTTCTCTTGACTTTTAATTTAGTATTTTGTGTTTTGGTTTATATACATTTTAAAATGGAAATATGTTTGTAATTGTTCCAGCTTGTATTGTGGCCTCATTTTCTTTTTCTAGGAAAAGTAATTTATAGATGAGATCCAACATTACAAATGCATCTTTTAGTTCCTCATATCCACATGAAAATAAGAGATGCAGCGCTCACATAGAATCTTCTATTCGCTTGCTCAGAGGCAGCTGCAGGCTTGCCAAAGGGAAAGGGAGGAGAGAAGTTCCTTCCTTTCTCAGGTGAGTGACAACTGTGTATTGTGACATTTCCTCCTCAGACAATACCACCGGAGTCTGTTTAAATCCAGTTGTATAACTTCCATAGTATCACATTCCTTGATGGCTTAAAGAAAAAAAAATATAGGGAGATATCATCACTTTGTTTTCAATTATATTTGAAATGAGGAAATGGCTATCAACAGCCATTCGATCAAACAACTGCTCTGCGCATAGTGTCTGAATGCCAGGAATCTGGTTAAAAACAGTTAGGCTCAGAAAGCACCTGCAAATCTTTCTCTGTCATCTTCCTACTCAACTGCAAATCTTTTGCAAACACTACCATGGTAAGTGTTCTACATCCTTGCAATTTCTCCTGTGTCTTCATTAGCATGCCTTGTGAATGTCTAAAGACCCTTCCAGACAATTAAACTAAGTGATTTAATTCTCTGGAGCCTTTCGCACACTCTGTCCATTGTTTGAAGTTCCTCAGACTTTTGTGTCATATCCTCGTCAATAGTCCCGATATGTGGTGAAGGATGAATTCTTGCCATACCATACTGATTTGTCATTTTGTTTATCTCTCATTCTCAGGAGAGAGTGAACAACTGGTAATCAATAGTTCTCTTTCATCGTCGATGTATCATTAAGCCTTCTTCAAAAATTTGCTTAATATATATCTTAAACAGAGTGAAATTATATAGATACCATTGCCAAATGAGCCCCAGGAGTCTCCTTTTGAGATCCAATGGCAGTTTCAGTTCCTCAGGGGTAGATATGCTGATGATAGTGCTTAAAAATGTATTACTGTCAAAATACGGCCTTCAAATGCATTGCAATATTTTATTTTAATCTTTCTCGTTGTCATTAAAGCTGTAAGATAACATTTGGGATTGAGGGGAGAAATGGAGCACAATAAAAGTACATCACCACCATCGTGCTTTCACTCCTGATGTTTGAATTTTCTGCAAAGGCGATTTCCTGAAGCATTCTTAGTACTGAACCTACCCAGACCCCTTGTGCTTGTCATTTGGCAACGGAGGCTAGAGAGAACAAAGAATGATCTATTGCTTGGCCCCCAAACAGTGCTCTTTCAACCTAGTAACTGTCAAGATAGGAAGAAGATAATGCCACTTTGCCTCATTTACAGCAAGGCTGGAGCAGCAGGAAGCAGGCAGGTTGAAAGAGCACGGCTCACATTGCTTCCTTGAGGCTTTCCCAGCTGCAGGAACAATGCATATTTCTCTGAAGATTAGCTGTCAGATGGAAAAGAGTGACACACATGTGCACACACACTGAGCAAAGCAGAGGAAGAAACAACTGAAAGTCCTCCGCAATGAGACAGAAGAGAAATGGAAACGTCTCCCTTAACAAAATAACTGACTGAAATGAATTTATTTCAAGCCAAAATATGCCAGACATTTAAAAAGGTGATTGAAAATGAAATGATCAAGAGGAGTTCTTTTAAACAAAGAGCAGCAGGTTTTTTCCTCTTTTTTAAAGGAGAGCTATAAATTATCTGTAATACAGTCACCAAAACACAGAACCAATATCTAAGTCTTTGGTGCACATTTGCGTTGCAATAACTTTCCTATGTGATACATAATTGAAAATGCTATATGTAGGAAATACAGGAGTGTGAAGCCCTGGACATGGGCACAGACACCTTAAGTCCTGCAAGTCTTTGGACCCATAAAAAATGGCAAAGCCTGTCTGCCTATGAGGCCAAGAAATGCTGAAGCTTTCCTTTGGTCCATGTGTAAAGGCTGGTAGTGTCTGCAAAAAATTTCCACGATGGCTTTATCTTTCTGGATATTTATTGAATACTGTTTCAGTATGGAGACTGCTCTCTACCAGGGTGAGTTAAATTTGTATCTTCAGTCCAGCTAAAACCTATAAATCCTACCTCCTTTTAAAGATCTATACAATAATGCTGCCTCTCCAGTCAACTGTATAAGACATTCATGCAGAGTTCCTGGGGACCTGGCCGTCTCTATCAGAGAGCTCAGTCAACCAACCCATTTCCAACTTTTCTGCATATCACTGTGTCTGTGTCTGTCTTTTCTCTCTTCCCTCACTTCTGTCGTTAGGTCCATACCTGGAGTCGTGCTATGTGGCAGTCATATCAAGAGTTCTCTTATGTTTATCTCAGTAGCCAAGTTTTTACTTTGTATAAGGGATTTTCTGCGCCCTTCCTAGGGGAACTGGAGAAGTTATTGCACCCTTTTTAGGTTATATGAAATAATATTCCTATGAGTGCCCTTTTAATAGATATTGTGAGTGTGTGTGTGTGTATATTTATATTAGAATGTAGGCATAGACAAGTTTTGTAAATGACATGGCCAAAATTATTACCACTGTTTTACACTCTTGGGCTTAATAAGCAAAATTTATTAAGTATATCAATCTAACAACTTTCAACAGTGTTTTCTTTCTTTTTATTCATATATTGATTTGATATTTAAAAAGCTGTTTAATTGCTTATATTTTGGGACATATCACTTTTGTCTTTGTGTCTTATACACATGTTTCTTAGTATGTTTATGTTACAGACTGAATAATACCATTTAAAAATATTTTATTGCATTTACTTATTTTGGTCTGTGTATGTGTGCTGGCTGGCAAGCCTGTTTTTTTTTTTTTTTGAGAGAGAGAGATTTTGAAAGCTTTAAAAATTGAAGAGGTCAGACGACAAGTGGTGGAAGCTGGATCTCCTTTCAACATGTGGTTCCCAGGGATTAAACTCAAGTTCTCAGGTCTGGCAGCAAGTGCTCTTACCTACTGATCAATCTGATTGGCTTTAAATAACATCCTTTAAAAAATACATGAAGTGTTTAGAAACTTTCTGTACATAAAATTTATATATATAAATTTTATTATATATAAATCTATAGTTTATATATACATAAATTTATATATATAGTGGATTTCAATCTATCCACTTTATCTAGGGAAATATTTCTATCATTGCATTACAAAGATGAAATTGGTAATTTTTTTGAAAGTTAATACTGTCTATTGTATTTTAATTAAAATCTCTTTAATCAACTTGAGATGTACTTAAAAACACAACGCAATGAAGGAATTAAATGTTATCTGCTATCATTTCTTATCAAAATTTTATGCTGCTGTCTCATATCACCTATCAATTTGTTTTCTTGTTCTTTTTACTAGAAAGTTTTTTATTTTTTTTTTATTTTTGTTTTTTATTGAGCTCTACATTTTTCTCTGCTCCCCTCCCTGTCTTTCCCCTCCCCACTTCAACCCTCCCCCAAGGTCCCCATGCTCCCAATTGTCAAAAAGACAAGTACATCTTGTCTTTTTCTACTTTCCGAGTAATTAAAACTATGTAGGTCTTTTTTAATGTTCTCATTGTTTTCTAAGTTCTTTGGGGTTGTGATTTGTAGGCTGGTTTCCTTTGTTTTATGTTCAAAAGCCACTTATGAGTGAGTGCATGTGATAATTGTCTTTTTTTGTCTGGGTTACCTCACTCAAACTAATGTTTTCTAGCTCCATCCATTATCCTGCAAAAGTCAAGATGTCGTTCTTATTTTCTGCTGTGTAGTACTCCATTGTGTAATAGTACCACATTTTCTTTATCCATTCTTATTTTTTCATCATATATTGAGGGCTTTTGCTTATTTATTTTATTTTATTTTTCTCAAGAGAGAGTTTCTTTATGTAACCCTGGCTGTCCTGAGACTTCTTATGTGGACCAGGCTACCCTCAGAACTCAAAGAGCTCCATCTGCCTCTGTGTCCCCAGCACTGGGGTCAAAGGTGTGTTCCAACACCGTCCAGTTCATATTTTGAGTTTTAAATCACTGTATCTATTTTTGCTTTTCTTCTATGTTATATAATTTTAAATATCATTATCGCTTATGTGGCTAGAAGTATCAGACTGTGTTTCACTCACATTCTTTCTTAATACTCTTAAAATAATAATTTTTATTTATTTTGCTTTGCATTCTAAAAGTACAGAGGATTTTATATTACTATCATGTAGAATAAAAACTCAGGAGATTTCTGTCCTTACTAAAATTGAAATACATTGGAGTTACACCGAAGGAATCACAGAACATTTGAAAATTGACCCACATTTGACCTAAAATAATCCAAAGTAGAACACAATTCTAAGTTTTCAGCACAATATATGGAAGTGGAAGTTATCACATTAGGCAAAAAGTAATGTTAATATAGACAAATAAATATAATATTTCTCTTATATGTGTTTTACATAGGACGTGAACGGACAAGCAAAGTTATCTGGGGAAAGCAGAAGTATTAGTGGGAAAGAGAATGATTTGTGGTTGAATATGTCCATAACACATGAAACATTTCAATGAAGATATCTTTATGAGACCTTTACTGAGTACAATGCGTTTATACTAAGAAGACAAAAAAGTAGAAAATTATACCTTTTAAAGACTGTATTACAAAAATTCTCAGAATTCCTACTGAGTTTATTACAAAGATTACTGCATCTAAAGCTCTTTCCTTGGCAAAGGCAGATGTGGCCTTTAAAGATAGTCTAGACTACTGCTGTACAATCCATTGCCACTGCAGCCTGTCTCCCCTGACATTCTCTCTATTTCTCACTCAGCATTAACTGATACATTGAAATCACTTTGATTATTATATATATTACTATTGTACTGGAATGCATATGGCTGAACTAGAGAATTCTTACACATTAAATAAAAGAGATACAAATTTTTTCTCATCATCACATTATATAAATGAATGTGATAACAATGGCACGCATGATGTAAACATATTGGGCATGACATGAAGCAAACAAACTTTAATGAGAAATATTTTAGTGAAAATATATGATTTGACTGAGATGGTATCATAGCTATATTCTATCCTTGGATAGTTATCAGACTCATGTAAAATGTATGGTAAAAATTTTAAAAACTATTCTCCACAATACTTCAAATCATTTTTGTGACTTACGTGGAGAAGCCTAAATACAGCTATGCAATTTTAGATAAATGCTTTAAAGATTTTCTATATATCCTCTTCTATATTTATGAAGCACGTTTTTGAATTAATAACCATTAGCTATCTCTGAAGACCAAGTCAGGTAAAGCAAAAAACAATGACACTTCAGAGAAGTAAAGATCCTTATTTCTCACAGTTCGCTGATGGCAGACTCAGAAAGCCACAGCAAAAACATATTTGAGAAAGCACCGTTCCATAATGAGGAGCCAACTGTGTTTCAGTAAAATTGTTGGGTCTTGCCATCTTCACTAGGTGGGGCTCCAAAGTAACAGTTATAGCCCAGTTATTTCATTTTAACCCCATAATTTTTTCTCTCTAGTCAGAGGGAAAATTTGTACTAAATATCCCAAGTTGGGTCCCGCTTACAATTAGGATGTTCATAACAATGTTCTTAATCATATATACTATCAACTTAGGTTCAATCCTTAATTTACCTTCCTAATACTCTTAGAAAAAACCCAAATTATCACAACCATAGTACAAACAATGTTAAAATGAGAAATAAAAATTGTTGATATATGACTGGGAATTTTTCTTCAGAAACTTGAATTACTGCCATGAATTGAACTATTTAAAATACTCTAAATCTCTTTAAAGCATTAATGTAAGTTAATTCCTCAATTCCTTTAATCATTTAATAATGAATTCATTAAGAGGGTTTTAGAAGACATGCTTCTCATACTCTTGTAAATCAAAGTGTATATATAGTCTCCCTGACTTATTTCTATTTACTCATGATAATTAACAAACACTGCACAAAATCATGAAACGGTACAAATTCAATGATCTAAATCTTATACAATTTAGAAAACTTTAAAAAATTAGAAAAATTTAAAGCTAAACTTTGATATTATTATATATTATTATATAACAGAATAACAGTAAATTATTTTTTTTAAAATTTGAAACATACAGCCTACATAGGACCTAACTAGTCCCTCTGAATGTGGGGACAATTGTATGGCTTGGGAAGTTTGTGAGATCACTGGCAGTGGAATCAGCATTCATCTCTAGTGCATGAACTGGCTTTTTTAGCCCATTCCCTGTGAATGGATATCTTGCTCAGTCTAGATACATGAAAGAGGCCCTTGGCCCTGCCTCATATGATGTGACAAACTTTGGTGACTCCCAATAGGAGGTCTCACTTTCTCTGAGGAATGGAAGGGTAAGGGTAAGGAGAAGGTGGGGGAAGTGGGATGAGGGGAGAGAGTGGGAACTGGAATATGTATGTAAAATAAAAAAAAATTGTTAAAAGGTAAAATAAAAATGCTAACAAACACAAAGTAACAAAAAATAACATATTTGTCATTGTTTATTTTTTATTTTTCCATTTTTATTATATATATAAATATTATATATATTCTTTCCATCTTCTCATTCCTCCCTCTAGCCCTCCAATCATCCAGCTACACCCCTTTGCTCTCTTTCAAATTCATGACCAATTTTTTCAATGTTCTTTTTTTTGTGAATAGATGTTTATACCTACATATTCCTAAATATAGCCTGCTCATCCTGTATAATGTTATTCATGTATATTTTCGTGATTCAGCATTTGGTATTGCATAAGCAGGTGATATGTTATTCCTAGATGCAGACTGTTTCTCCTGTTCACAATTTGCTCAGTTGCTTGTAGTTCTTTGTGTAAGGGCTTCATACACTGATTGTGCTAGTCTTTGGGATGTCTATGGATGTCATTGATCTTCAGCTCATGTTTAGGTCATCATTTTGGTATGTATTTATGGGAATAACTTCTGTCATCCTTGCAAAACAACATCTTAGCCAACTTCCTTGACCTGCTGGCTCTTAAGGTCTCTTTTCCACACAGTTCCTTGAGATGTATGCAAAGGAGCTGGTAGGAACCAATTCCACAAAAATTGGGTGTTATCATTATTTCTCATCCACTGAAGAATATATAGGTTGATTCAAAATTAACAATAAGATTGAGATATATCTAGCCTACTCTGCATTAATTCCAATGGCATCATTTGTAGTAAATCACCTGCACTATTAATTTCTTGTTGTCTTACAACTGTTTATAGGAATTTTTGGAATGCTGACTTCAAGTCCTTTGCAGCACAGCATGGGTGCTGTCATGCCCTTTCACCTGATGTTACAGATATTATTTACTGGGCAAGCAAAATGGACCTGTCCTCAGATATATGGTCAGATGTATTGACTACAAAGAAAAAAAAGCTGAGTTCATATACTGGGTTGATCATTGTATTTAGAATTGTGTCAGTCCTGGTTTGAGTCGGAGAAAATCTCTAAATTTTTGCATTATATATTTACCGTCATTTGCTTATACATGTTGCTTATACATGAGTTGCGTTACCTAATCCCTGATGGTAAATAGTAAAATATTCTATTTTTACAAGATTTTTGCTAAAAACTGGACCTTTAATTTTAGTCATAAACTTACTAAATTTATTATATAAAAAATTAAGGATTTTTCATAAAGCAATTAATATGTGTGGTTTAAATTTTGTTTTTCTCTGACAATTCACATTTGTTTGAAAGTAAACGCCAAAGAAATGTTCATCCAAACCTTCTTAGGTAACAGAAGAAAGTAGCACAAATGAACTTCATCTTGTATGCAGGTAGATGTTTCACAATCCATTCATTTGTTGTTGGATTTATCAGTAAGTGTATGTGTGAATGCTTGTGTAACCAAAGAGGGAAAGGAAGAAGGAAAGGGAAAGAAAGAGAGAGAGAGAGAGGTACATATAAGGAAAGAATACTCAAGAATACATGATGAAGTCAGCCATCTAAAAGTCATGAAGAAAAGCCTAAAGAGAACTCAAGTCTACCAATAATTTTTCTCAGATTTCTAATCTCCATAAGTGAAGGAAAATAAATCTTTATCATTTAAATCTCAAGTGTTTCTATCTGTTGTAGCAGTCCTGAAAATACCAAATCTTTGTATCCTTAATTTATACCTCTGTACATCTTACCTATCAAAAACAGCATTGTTACTATGCAAAAGCTCCAGAAGAAAGAGATATATACATTAAAATGTATTTAAATAATTATGAATTTCATAAGGAAATAAGTTTGTAATAAGAAGGCCATTTCAAGAGTTCATGAAGTAATTTACATAACTTAAGGATCCTGAAATTTCATTATAAACTCCCTGAAAAACTTCTCCCAACCCTAGGAACCAAACAAACATGTTTCATTTAAGAGATAAGTATATATAGTTCAGTGGTAGAATGATTGCTTAATAAAATAAAGTCCTGGGTTCCACACCCTTCAAAACAAAACAAAACAAACAAGAAAAAATAAATTACGACCAACAAAAATAACTTACTGTAAAAATTCAACATTTTGCTAATTAAGTTAAATTCATATTTTCAAAAAACAATTTCTAAATGCCACATATGTGACTATTTGTTACATAAAATGAATAAACCTAGTAATTATAAACATATAAATACAACATATATAAAAATAAAATCATGTGTAGTTATAATGCCTTTAAAACTAAAAGTAATCTAGAATTCTTATCCTGAGTAGCAGAAGATGAGTATATCATTTGATTTTAACACTCAGATAGAGAATTAGGCTGTTAGATATGAACATAAGCTAACACAAATTGTGACCACTGTAGACTGAGATAATGCAATCCATCAGTAGTGAAAAAATTACAAAATCACAAGGTGGTACTGAAAGTGGGTGGCAGTCATTGGACATAGGACATACAAAATATCCAAAGTACAAGAATAACATCTCAAAATTATTCAATGTTAAGTTATTTAATATTTTTATTAATGCTCAATTAAAAATAACCACCTAAGATTGAGGGATTGTGATTCTGTATTTTCTAGCATGCAAATGGTGAGTGTCACATTGCACCTCTCAGTTCTGCTTATCTTGGCATAACTTCTTTGTGACATTTTTTCTTGTTAACATCATTACATTAATATGTTTTTAAAAATTGTTTATGAGAGATACTGGGCTACTTCCAACACCTGCAAGGGAAAATTCAAGTCAAAGGAACATTTTGGTTTGTATCGCTGTTAGCTTTTTTGAAGAAATATAGCATGACTAAGCACCACTAATATTATAATTGTCAAACATTTTTAAGTGTGCTCCTTTTTAGACCATTACATTGTTTCATTTTTACTAGAAGAACAAAGTTAACTAAGATGGCTGAGTCAATAAAACACTTGTCATTCAACTGAGAGAACCAGAGCTCACAGTCCCAGGTCATAGCTGTATAAAGCCAGAAATGGCTCTCTGTGTTTGTAATCAGTTATAGGAGAATTCCCAGAAGCTTAAGTTGGCAAAAGTTTCTTATATGCCTGGAAGTTCTCAAATAACCAGCATAGAAGCTTATAAATGCTTCACTGATAGCTCAGGCTTGCTACTATATAGCTCTTACAAGTTAAACTCACCCATTACTATTAATCTATGTATTGACACTTAACTCATGGCTTTATCTGTACTCCAACATGCTTCGCTCTCTTTTTGTCTCCTGGTGTCGCCTCTGACTCTCCCGTTCTTCATCTCAGCATCCTTAGTTTGGTTGTGCTGCCTATACTTCCTGCCTGGTTACTGGCCAATTAGCTGTTTATTAAACAAGTTTGAGACTAGTCTTCACAGTATACAAAAGTATTATTCCAAAGATAGCTTGAGCCCTAATTAGCTATTTATTTTGTCAAATAAAATAAACCGTCTCAAACAAGATGGAAGATGACACCCTCTGACTTACTTATAGTGAAACACACATAATAATTCTTACACAGAAACATGCAGAAACACAGAAATATACATACAAACATGCGACTGTGCAATAAAAATGTTCTGGAGATGTCATTGTTTTTTACCGCTGAGTAAAACTCTAATGTATATATGTTCCACACCTTCTTTAACCATTCTTCAATTGAGGGGCACCTAGGTTGTTTCCAGGTTCTAGATATTACAAATAGTGCTGCTATGAACATAGTTCAACAAATGCTTTTGTGGTATGATAGGACATCTCTTGGGTATATTCCCAAGAGTGGAATTGCTGGGTCTTGAGGGAGGTTGACTCCCAGTTTCCTGAGAAACCGCCACACTGATTTCCACAGTGGCTGCACAAGTTTGCATTCCCACCAACAATGGATGAGAGTTCCCCTCTCTCCACATCCTCTCCAGCATAGGCTATCATTGGTGTTTTTGACTTTAGCTAATCTGACCGGTGACTGAACGAGCACGTGATCCAACCAGATTCTCTGAATGTGGCCGGATTTTCTGAATGTGGCTGGCCCGGAGTCTTTCTGAAAGCCATTGACAATGACACTGGGACTTATTTCCTATACATATACTGGATTTTTTGGGATCCAGTCTGTTTGGATACTCACCTTCCTGGACCTGGAGGGAGGGGGGAGGAACTTGAACTACCCATAGGGCAGGAAACCCTGACTGCTCTTAGGGATGGAGAGGGAGGATGAGAGGGAGTGGGGGGAGTGGGAGGGTGTTAGGAAGGGGGCGGAAATGGAAACTTTTATAATTCAATAAACTTTGAAAAAAAATGTTCTGGAGAGAATAAATACGGATCTACTTACCTGAGAGACGGTATCATGGCAGACTAAAGTACAGATACCACCAAAGTCTAACTTAATGAACCAAAAAGTTTTATTGGGGTTGCTTACAGGAATATGGGTGACAGTTTAATTACTGGAGGAGAAATGACTCAAAAACTGCCGCACCACCAAATCCATAGGTTGGTAGAGTTAAAAAAATAAAAAGCTGAGAACCTGCAGCATAGTACAGAAATATTTGCTTAGGCAAATCAACATGTTGGAGAAGCACCCCACCCATCATCAGGGACTTGTCTCATATAATACTAATTGCAATGTTTCTTGTTGCATCTTCTGAAATGATCCCAGAGTTTTTGGAGGAGTGAGTGTGGTTTGTATTTCCACTTAGAGCTGGTGAGTCTTCAGTCTCCTATGGACTGTCCTATGGATAGTCTTCACTTTGGTCAGTGTGGGTCTCTCTGCTGATTATTATCTAATGTAAATAAAATTTAATTTGATGAGAGTTGATAAATGTTCAACTGTATACTGTGAGTATACTGATCTGTAAGTATATTGATCATTCATTAAGCATCAGTATAATATGTTCATTTAGCAGAATAATAAAAGTATAATTTTCTCCTAATCCTCATGATTCTTTTATTAATATATTCTTGATAATAGTACCATATATGGACTGGTACTTAAATCCAATATATATATGTATATGGACATTTTCATGATGTTTTTTTCCACTGTTGTACCAGTGGATATATCTTCCCAGACTGATATTATAGCTCGAAAGTGTTTGAAGCTGATGAATAATCATGTCTGTGAGGAAGAAGTTTTCGACTTCCTATAGCAAACTTCCTGTTCCATAACAGCGAAGGAGCCAGGCAAAAGGAAGCTTTCTTAAGCTCTTTGTTATGGGTTCAGGTATGAATGTGAACACAGTTGAAGTTTTGCCTGAATTCACTCTCAATTTTTTACAGAATGATGTCATTTTGACTGTTAATTCAAAGCAAGGAAAATCCAGACTATTTTGGTTTGGGTGTGGAAGGAAGAGGAAATATTGTGTTTCAAGCATTTGTAATATGTCTTTGTAAGCAGCATATCTGAAAAGATACATACACACTTTTTTTTGGGTGTGCTTGAGAGAAATCAATCGTAGACATACACCAGTCATCCAAGGCATCCCAGCGGGTGTGTTTGTGCTATTGAGAACAGATGTGAAAAATCCAGATTTCAATTGAAAAGACACACATTATTCCACTTCCGTCATGTTGTGTGAATGAGGAAAGCCTCTACAGTAATTGTGGCTGCACACACATTATAGTTCAGCTCTATCGCTAATTACTCTGTCAGTGACTCTCAAAGATTTCCTCTGTGATCACCGATAGAAACAATGGAAAGCAAATTTGTTCTATCAGTTTCCTGGGTGTGAGGGTCAGTGTCTCTTTTCCAGAAAATGGAGCTATAATTCTGTAAAGATTCAAGTAAAATTGTTCTCCCTTAAAATATGACAAATTATTTACTTATCTCCATTGTTCCAACTAAATGTTCCAAAACTTGATATTTGCATGTTTTTCCTCAGATAATAAAATTGCCTCTCCTCTCTAAGTTTGCAGTGCTGGCAAGGATACAATAAGAACTAAAAATATTGCCTATTGTTTTGTCATGACACTGTGGCCTTGTGTATTCAGAGAGGGCTTTGCTGAGGAAGCCAAGCAGGATGATGAAGGATGCTATGCACTCTAAAATTGGATTCAGAGAGGAGATTCCAGGATAAAAAAGAAAGCAGAGTGCTTGATCACTTCTGCTTCAAGGAGGAGCTTAGATGTTTCTCATTATGTGAGGATAATGCTTTTCATAAAGAATACCAATATTAATACAATCGCCTTACATTCGATTTAGTAAACGGTATTAAGACTTTTAAATATACATACACATTTAAGTATGGTTTTCAGGGAGCTAAGAACCTCTTTACACTTATTACTTTATTCTTAGCATATAAATTACATTGAATGATAAATTGATCACCGTTGCCTTAATTCATAGCACAAGAATAATAGACTTCATACTATATCGAGAAAAAACTTTTAAATGTCCTTATATGTTCCATAAATATTATTATTACATAATTAATTAGGTCACTGATAATTTTATATGTGTGTATTATGTATTTTCAATTCTAGGCACAGGTGTATATAAGATATTATCAAAATAACTCGAAGTTATCAGAAATTTTAAAAATTATCCACTTTATTTTCTCTTAACTAGTTTTGCTCATTATTTCTCAAATTGTTTACTCAAAAATTTGTAACTAGAAACAAATATCTTATATTTTTGCTATTTTAAATTTACTAAAACTGATTTTGTACAAATAGTTGAAAGGTTTTCTTTTAGTCACAATGACTCAATAAACTATTCAAATTATCACCATAATTAAATTAAAATATTGGCATGGCTAAAACAACATATCATACTTAAAAGCTCCAGAAATACAAAGATAGTAGATATAGATGAAAGAGAGAGCAACAGAGGTAGAGAAGAAGAGAAGAGAAAGAGAGAGAGAGAAGGAGGGAAGGGAAAAGGTTGTGACTGTATCAGATGTCAATGACAAAGCAAAATACCCACAAAGATTCAGGTTTGGTGGTACATACCTGTTACTCAACATTCTTACTGGAAAGGCAGGAAGATCATGGAGTTGTAAGGAAACATTAGAGTTTAGCCCGTACCGTAGAGTGAGATTCTAAGTGGAGGAGATAGGTAGCGGGAGAAAAAGAAGAGAGAAAAAAAATGACAGAAGAAAAATGGTTTAAAAATTGAAGAAAAATAAGGCTAATTGATGTTTACCATACTGATTGGAAACAAAGAAAATACGCCTTGAACTTTTTCTTTGAGGCAATTTGTAATTGAAAAATGTAAGTAGAGATTGTGTGTTTGTTTCCCTGACCTCAATATTCATAAGAAGCTGTATTAGTTACAACACTGCTTGACCAATAGCTTAAGCGTACTCCTAGCTAGCTCTTACTACTTAAATTAACCTATTGCTATTACGCTGTGTATCACCATGAGGCTGCAGCTTATCAGGTAAAGTTGGAGCATCTGTATACTTTGGCAGCTACATTGTGTCTTCCCAAGTTTGCCTACTCTCTCTATATATCTATGTTCAGACTTTTTGCCTGGTTTTCCTCTGCTAAACAATTGACTGAAACAGCTTCTTTATTCACTAATAGTAATAAAGCATATTCACAGCATACAGATGAGAATCCCACATCAAAATGCAATGCTTTAAATACTCCCTCTGCATATTTTTTTATTTCAGAAAATTAGTCTCAGGGGGATGTCATGAAGTTGTTTAGACACAACTGAAGAAAACACCACAGGTAGCAAAATGTAGATAACAATTTACCTTCAATACATTGTACTGTAAACATTTAGAACACTTTGGATTTTTTCATATCTGTAAAAGTATTTTCCAAAACCATAACCATAGAAACATAATCCTTAATGTATAAATAATATACCTAGAATATTACAATGATTTCATTATTAATATTGTATATAAAGAATTGCTTATCAATTACTAACATTTAATTTTTCAACTTAATTTTGTGTGTTTATTTTGCATATTAACAAAATGTTTGAGGCAAATATTAGAGAAATAGATGCCTTCTTAAGAATTTAGTCCTATCATTTAATGGAGTATTTTGTTCAGTAACTCACAAGGCTACAGTCAAGTTAGTGACTGGATTCCAGGCCTGAAAATGTATCTACTACTAAAATAATTCATTCGATAGAGAAGACAGTCCAAGCACTTGTATGGATAACATCCCCATTTCTTTTCCCTTTGTTGGCTGTAGATCTTTGGCAGTTAAGAGTTGCCACCAGCATTCTTTGGCTAGCAACCCACAGTTACAAAGTCAGAAGAAGATAAGGTCCTGTTTTGTATCCAATCCCTCTGACATCTTCCTTCTGCTCTCTTCCTGATTTTCTTGGCTTTACTTTTAAAAGATCATTCTGTGAATATACAAAGTGCTATGTTATTAATCTTAATAAACTCTTCTATCAACATTAGATATTTAGTAATATTTACTCCAGCTTCAAAAGAATTTTCTCAAGGAAAGCAAAATTATCTTTAGAAAGGGAACGGAGTTGGGGAGATCATAACAGGGACGTGAGCTCTGTTTGTCTCATTTAAGGAGGCTGTGTTTTTACAAAGTGCAATATGAAGAGGCAACCATGAGTGAGAAAACAGCAGGAGTGTGTCTCCAAATAGACAGGTATTCACTTACCCTTCTCGGATTTATGCTGAAGAAGAGGTAACTTTACTAATGAAGGGGATGGCCCACAGATCAAACACTTCTGATGCCTGAAATACTTTTTGGAGGACACAGGATTATTTTGTGATAGAACCTTTCCCCCAAAATTAGATCATGGACAAATTTTTGGGTCAACTTTCTCAGAAAACTTTTATTTCCTCAGAATTGAGAATGTAGAGTTACTGGTGGCTGCTTTTCCTAGGAGCCTACTGGGTCAGGGTGACCTGAACCTAAGATGAGTATCTGATATTTGAATAGCAGTAATGTGGCCAAACTAGCAGCTGGGTGTATAATTCCATAGCTGTAAGGTCAGTTAGTCAATTCGAAATTCAGTCAACCAGGAGTTATAAGGAAACACTGAAGAAACTATTAGGTACATTTGCTGGAAGATTTTGATCCAAGTGTCAGCAGGGCAGGGGGCATATTGTGAAAAAGAAAAGTACTGTATGATCAGCAATGTATCTCCTGGGAGATCTGTAAATCCTAAAGACTCTACAGCCTACTACAGACAAATTGGCTTATCCATTTAAATCACTGCTCTTTAGACAATGTAAGGAAAGTAGAATCAGACTGAGACTAGATATCCTTCATAACAGAAATTGGCAAAAAATGTGGTACATATACACAATAAAATTATATTCAACTATTAAGAAAAAGCTACAAAATTTGGAAAATAAAATGAATAGAATGGGAAAACATTATATGTGATATAACCTAGTCACATACAAACAATTACAATATTTTTATTGTATGTAAAGTTTACTTTTTAATTACTAAGTATGTTTACATATAAGGGAACAAATAAGTAAACAAGTAAGTAAAGGTTAAGAATCTGAAAAAAGGTCCCATTAAAAAGAAAAATAGGGGGTTTAAAAGGACAACAACTAAATAGTTGTGATATTAGCATAGAGGGGATATCTGTGGACAAAAGAACACTGTGTTAATTAGAGTGCTGTGGTTGACATTAGAATTTTCCTATAGTCTTGTGAAAAGACTTGTTATATAGAGTGAAAACCGTCTCCAGTTGGTGGTGCTGTTTACTTAGTGTGGTGTTCTGAATGAGAATGCTTAGCTCTTAATTGGTGGAACATTTGGAAGGATTGGTAGGTGAGGCATTGTTGGAGGAAGTGTACCACTGAAGATGGGATTTGTGCTTTCAAAGTCAACATTACTTCCAGTTAGTTCTCTCCCTCTCTCATGGTTGTTGCCTCAAGTTTTAAGTTCTCAGCTATTGTTCCGGTGCCATGCATGACAGCCTAATGTCATACTTGCCATTATCATAGCCATGGACTCTGATCCTCTGGAGTTGTAAGTGCCAATCAAATACTTCTTCTATAAGTTGCCTTGGTTTTGTTATTTCTTGCTAAAAAAAAAAAAGCAACTAAAACAAATATGTTTAGGACATTTGGCCTTCCAAAGATAATATATCAGTGATGATCAAAATTACATGCCATTTTCTATGTTATTTTTCTAGTTAGTGCTTGATTTTTGAAGATTGGAATATATGAGTCCTCATCTTTCTTTTCAAGCCTCCATGCTTGTTGAAGGACAATGTTCTTGTACATTGTAAAGATTAGTCACTCATATTAGTTTCATAATATCCTGGTTGCCCAGTAGCCAGGCAGGAAGTATAAGTGAGGTGACCAGACTAAGAATTCGGTCAAGAGGAAAGACAGACAGACAAAGTAAACAACCAGACACAGAAGAAGCAAGATGAGAAGGCCTCACTGAGAAAAGGTAGCAAGCCATGATGCTAAACAGAGACAAGAACTATGGGTTAATTTAAGTTGTAAAAGCTAGTTAATAATAAGCTTGAGCTAATGGGAAAAAGGTTTATAATTAATATCAGCCTCTGTGTGTTTCTTTGTGAATGAATGGCAGAGGGACAAGGCAGGATAGAAACTTCCATCTACACATGCTTTTGTTCAGCAACCATGGACTCGTGTCACTCTGAACTGTAAACTCAATAAATTTTTCATTCTCTAAGTTGCCTTGGTTTTGATGTTTCATCCCCACAATATAAAAAGAGATAACATAAGGGATAAGAGTAGGTAGATTAATCAACCAAAAATGAAATATTCATTAAAATTCCAGAAAGAAATCTGTTGCTTTTATATACTATTTATTAAAGGAAAAGATGTAATAAAAAGGCCACTAGTTAGTTCCTGGACACTTAGCCACTTAGCCCCAAAATAATCACACAGAAACTGCATTAATTAAATCCCTGCTTGGCCCATTAGCTCTCGCTTCTTATTGGCTAACTCATACATATTAATTTAACCCATTTCCTACTTTACCGGGGTAAAGGTCCCAGCATCTATTTCTCGTGGCTCCATGACTTCTCTCTGACACTGCTTCCTTTCTCCTAGCATTCCAATTTGTTTCCCCTGTCTAGTTCTGTTCCCCAATAGCTCTGCTATTTAGGCCTAAAGCAGTTCCTTTATTAACCAATGATATTCACAGCATACAGAGGGAAATCCCACATCAAAAAGATCTTCATCAATTATATATCTGACAAAATTAATATCTATAACATATGGCATTAAAAAAACTGAACATCAAGAAAACAAATAGCTAAATTTAAAATAAGACACAGACTAAGCAGAGAGTCTCAAAATTAAACACAGTTGATAAAGAAAAAAATTATACATGTTCAACAGTTTTAGACAATAGGAAAGTGAAAATTAGAACTACCTTGAAATTTTATCTTACTGCTGTCAGAAAGGCCATGTTCAATTAAAGAGAAGATTGGAAGTGCATGCTTGTCATTCCTGAAATGATTGCAAATTGGTACAGCATTTTTGGAAAATGATATGGTGTTTACTTAGACATCTGGGAATCATTTTACCACAGAATCAGGTATACTGCTTTTGGGTATATACCCCAAAGACTCTACAGTATACTACAGAGGTAGTTGCTCATATATCCTCATTACTGTTATATTTCTAATAGACAGTAGCAAGAAATTAGAAAATGCATTGATTCTACCAAGTCATGAATCAATGAATAAATAAAATGTGGTACATTTGTATAATAAAATATTATTTATAATTTAGAAAAATGAAATTACCAAATTTTTAGGTAAATGGAAGGAGCTAGAAACAATCATTTGAGTGAGGTAACCAAGGCACCAAAAGACAAATAGTTTATATTCTGCTATATAACCACCATTAGATTTTAAGTTCCTAGTGTACTACAATCTGAATAATCACAGAGGTTATTTATGTAGTTAAGAACCTGGAGCATGATCTTCTACTTCAACCCTCCAGTCAGAAGTATGAAAGATAGAATTTTTCTGTGTGAAAACTATTAAGCCTAAAGTAATTTTCTACAGGCCAAAAAACTAAAATGGACTCTTTAAAAACAGACTGTTGAACATATTAATAAAAAGCAGAATGTGCTTTAATAATATACATAATTAAAGTATTTAATATTTTAATCTACATATTTTATACATTCAAACTATGAATACTTGATCAATGATTGGGTTACTTGATCAAGTGCAATAGATGATCAAATTGTAATGAATAATCAATTTACTTCTCTTTAGTCAGATTTCATTTAAGTAGCAGAGTATTTTAGACACAAGAAAAAACTTTTATGACAATTTACAAAAACCATTACCCACAGCATTTCAGCTTATATGAGACACAGATCAACCAAAACATATATGCAACAAAAAACATTTTCAATTTATTTTCAATTGCTTTGAAAAATAAGTCTTTTCTATTTAATATTCACCAAATATTATTATTGTGATAGTGAGAATCAGGCAATGAGAAGTTTAGTTACCTGAGATATCTGATCCTTGAGCAAGTAACCTAAATTTAACAAAGGGGGCTTTAAGAAAACAGATAATTTTTGTTCCTAGAATTGATCATAACAAATATCAGCACTTGGGTAAAATTATAATAAGCGCTTAGTATTTAGCAGGCTTTTAAGAGCCTACCTGTTTTCATGTTTAAGTTGGCTGTTCATTAGGGCATGTCTTATTAACTCATAGGAAACTGTGCATCGAAATATTTCACTAATGAGTACAGTGAGAGGAAATAGATGTGTGGCACCTGTGAGACATTATGCCACTTTTATGTGTGGAAAATTACATAGAATTTTGACATTTTTAGTGTACCATTATAGAGGCACCTCACACATTATGCCATTGACTTTCCAATAAACCATTAAATACTTTTTATTCCTGGCATAACTATTTAACTGCTAGACTAACATTACTCTGCCCAAACCTAGTAAATTATATGGCCATTTCACCTCAATGATTCACCAGATAGAATGTGAAGATCACTGTGCAATGAAGATTTTTGAAAAGGCATCCCTGTCTTTTGAGTTGGAGGAATAAAAGTTCTTAATGGGATAGTGTACTTTTCACATGTGCATATGTCTTATGAAATAAATGCAGCATGTATAGAATTGTAAGTATCTGACACCTTAAGCTAATCTGAAAACCAGTATTATTTCAAAGGAGATACACATACCTTGCCATCCCTAGATGTGTTTATGAAGAACAAAGAATACAGTATATAATTCACAAAGCCTGCCATGTGTACAGAAACAATTAACGGCACCAAAGGAATGCACTACACCAGTTTAATGTAGGTATTTCTTCTCTTTCATATATAAAAAGATACCTAGGCCTGTTGTCTTTCATAGGCTTGTTTCTCTAGACTACAGATGACAACCTTCAGATAGTCTATTATAATTTCAATTCTTATACCTGGTAGCTAATAGAAAAAGATAAATGATTTTCAGATTCATTACAATAATACTTGAGTAAATCAATAATATGACTACCTATTAGCAAGACAAAATGTATTTTTTAAAAATTAACTAATAATTGTATCTATGACATTAAATGCATATATATATACTAATATATATGCACACAATTATATAATTTGCATCTTCTCAAATAAACATTGATTTTCAAACCCTATACTTAAAAATGAGTATTTCTTAATATTATAACCGTAAGTTTTAATATCCCAATTATTCCATTAGTTGTGTGTTGGTGAATGTGTACTGCTTCAGGTCTCCTCAGAAATAGAAATGAGAGGATACTAATAAATGATAGATAGATAGATAGATAGACAGACACATAGATAAATATGTAAACAGATAGATGATAAAAACAGACTTAGATGTAATTGTTCATTTAATATATTTATAAATTCTTAATACATTGTTCATTTAATATATTTATAAATTCTTAATACAATTCATTTTATGTATGCATAAGTCAATGGCAAAGATACATATGTTGTGTTTATATATTTTCTTTCACTTAGTTCAAGTGTCAGTTTTGAAAAATTGCAAGGTCTCAAGATTTGCTTGTCAATTTGTAGATCTAGGAAAACAACTTGGGTATTTTCTAGAGTCCAAAACCCTGGGAGTCTGATTCTGAGTTTAAAGTCATAAAAATGAGGAACACTTTACCAGTCTAAAAAATACATAAAAACACCAAAAACCAGGCATAACAGATACAGAGAATTTTTTTTAATACTTATACATTTCTATTCATTTTTTTTCCAAAAAGTAACAATATGCCCCCACACACTGAGAAAGACAATGGTTTATTTTCTTTGTCCTGATTTAAATGTTATATAACATTAAAAAACACCAACAAAAGTGTCCCTCCAAATTAAACAACTATTTGAGTAACTTATGTTCTACTCAAGTTTGATATGTATAAATGCCTTCACAATATTTTCATATCTATAACCTACTTATCTCTTGTGAATGTATGTACATTTGTCTTTGAGTTATTTATTAATATTCATAGTCTCTTACACACAGTATTCAATTGAACTTTGATGGAAATGGTTAATTATTGTATAGGATAAAAAGACAAATTTTCATCACTTCCTAGGAGAAACAAAAAGTAATTGAAGCTTATAACAAAGATATCAACCCACATACTAAGATACCTTCCTGTGTATTCCATACTGTGTTACTGCTCTTCATGAGAAGCATTTTAAGTTAAGCCAACCTCTTCATTGTTAGCTACTAAAATAGCAAATTGTTCCATGTGTGTGTGTGTGTGTTTGTGTGTGTGTGTATTGATTTCAGTCACTTAACATGTATTGTTTGCTAAGACCCTTTGTGTTTTGTGCCAGCAATCCTGAAATCACAAGTGGAGAAATGAGAAACAACACAGTCACTACTGTTGTAATAAGCTATAGGATCATTAGCTGTCAGCATAAATGGGGTCATCCGATACGTACCATGCTGTCAAGTCAAAGTGAGACTTCCAAAATCGTATGATGAACAGTCCAGTCTCTAGATCTCTTTTTGGTTGTATAGTATCACTAAGTCCTCAAGTTCGGACCTTGCCTGAATTTATGACAAACACCAGCATCTCCTGAAAATACAATGTCTTCATTCTTGTCTGACAGAAAAGAGAGTCCACCGCTTGTTCTGGCTCAGCTCTAATACCTGTGACTGGCTTTATTAGTGCACAGCAGTGTGGGTGGACTAGTTGCCTTAGCTGTCATTATTGCCAACATCCCAGGAACTGGCAAGGTGCCAACATCTTTCCAAATTTTTCACCTTCTCAAATGAATGTTGAGACTGTTGTGAAGTATGGAGCTCTTAAGGGAAGGTAAGATTTCTACATATTATCTTGATGTCACAGTGGAAAAAAAAATGTTTAAGCAGGGGGAGTATTATCCCAGTTTCTAAAATAGTTCGCTAGGACAGAACTCTCAAACATATTTGGTTTGCATTGCTGTTCCTTCTAATGTTTTGGAATGGTTTTCAGCATTTAGAATCCCAACTGCTGAGAGAGTAATATTCCTAATGGTCCACATTTAATTATCTAAGATCCATAGAGATAGAAAAATTACATTTTGCAATAGTATACAGAAAGTCTTTTACCCAGGTCATTTAAAGTACCAGTATTTGTTCAGATTGAATGACTTGTATGAAAAAGTAGTGAGAAAATCAATTCTGCTATTGATAATCACCACAGATACTATGCCAATATTTCCTCAAGTGTCAACCATAATATGTGCTAATGTTTAACACTTCAGAAACATGTAACATGGGTGTAGAAGATTTAACTGAAGACCTAAATCCTGAACTACATGGCTAATTAAAAGGTTAGGGGCACCAATCCTGCATCGTTATTTTGTAAGCTATTATTTCTGTTTCCTCTTACTATAAAGAAATCAGCCCCATAAGTTGCTGGAAGCAACAGTTTAACCATTTTGTTTTAAACCACCCTCAAAGTATGTTTTCTTACAGAATCTCAACTCTGTGGCTGCACTTCGGTAACCATTATACCTGGTGACCTTGGAGACTTCTTTTCAAGGTTGTAGACTACTTTTTTATTTTTTAAAAAAGGAGCACTCCAAATGAACAGCCTGACTCAGAAAAGGACAGATATACAAAGCAAAATTAATCGAAAATCAAACCCAGAACACCTTTTGTTTCTTTTAGTGCTGAGATTATTACAAATATACAAGGAACATTTTGTGTTAATTCACCTAATTTAGTTTTTGTTAGGTCATAGGTCAATCACCATTCAGTTTATCTGACCATAACAACAACAACAACAACAACAAAAACCATGCTTATCAAGTTCAGTTCATGTTTACCTGGAAATTTATCCCTTTTAATTCTTATATTCTTCCCTCTCCATGATAATACAATACTAGCTAACCTGACTAATAATGTAACATTTCTTATTCATGTCAAAACCTCCCAATTCTTGTATGCAGTCCACTGAGTCTCTTGGATTACCATTTGCCCCTTTCCTCTTCCCTGTCACTTTCTAGTCATCCCCCTTCCTTTCTGTCCTTCCCTGACATGGGCTTAAATAAACTTAATCTGAGTTATATTCCAATGCCATCAAATGCTGCTCTGAGAGGTGCAACCTTATTTCCTATCGTAATTTAACCCTACACTTGCTGTGTTGCTTTTGCACTCTATATGATCTCATCGTGGGGTTGAAGTTCAGATGTTCTAATGACCACTGTGTGTGATGAGTCCCCAAATATTTCAATAGCCTGAAATATTTTACTGTAGTCTCATTAAGATGTCAGTTTTTCTAAATATGAATATATGTCTTTATTAGCTCAGCTCCCAGTGTATTGCTTTTAAAAACATTATTTCACGTTCCTCAGATGACCGGTCACTGTTCATAACATGTTCACACAATCCAGACAAGTTTGGAAATTCTTCCAGACAAACTGATCCGCCTTTGTTTTTCTCTTAACATTGATGACTCATGAATGCCTGCAGGGCCTGTGGATCTTTGGGCAATTTCTGCACTGCGCACAAGTTCACACAGCATGCAATTTCAACAGTGTGTGATATGTCAACATCAAAAATTAAACAGACCAGACAACATAGGGTTTGCACTACAAAGAGAATTTTCCCCCACAATTTTCCATGCTGGCTAAAATTCTTTGACTTTCACTCCCCACAAATCCTTTGCCTGGCCATATTCCAACTTCTGTTTTCTGTTTACTCCTCAGAAATGGGTTTTATCAGTTGGGTTACAAACCCAGGGATTTTTTTTAAAGATCTTTCCTCTGTTTTCATTTTAGATACAACACATACTGAAATCTTTTTCTTAATTCTTTTTGAAAAATAAATGAAAAATACAAAAAAATCACAGTCGTTCTTTAGTATACTGGATGGGTAATAATTTAAAGTTACTTTCTATTGAACTGAATTCAATCATCTTGTCTTCCTAAAAAAATAATATGCACACATAGAAAGTCCCACAAGGTGTTTCTCATAAGGAAAAGTAACATGGAAAAAGAAGAAAGCCAGAAGTCAAGAACAAAGGCCTTAGAAATTAAATAAGTCTGCATATTAGATGAGGAAGAAATTCAACCAAATATCTAAATTTAGGGAGTATTGCTTCGTTGTGTGAATGTTCATATTTAACCATAATATGCACTGTAAAAAGTAATTTATATCTACATGTTCCTCTCAGTACAAAACAGTTTTCATATTTCAGCAGGGTTTTGTCTGTATTTAAAGAGTTAGTCACATTTAAAGCAAGATATTAGATACAGACTTTTGTTTATTCCACCAAGACACAAGTGTCTTCATATAGTCCTGTTAGTCACATTTTTTTAAGTAATTTTATTAAATTATAAAAGTTTCCATTTCCGCCCCTCTTCCCAACACCCTCCCACTCCCCCTCCTCCCTCTCCTCCTCCCTGTTTGTCCCTAAGGTCAGTCAGGGTTTCAAGCCCTGTGGGAAGTTCAAGATCGTCCCCCCTCCCTCCAGGTCCAGGAAGGTGAGTATCCAAACAGACTGGATCCCAAAAATCCAGTATATGCAGAGGAAACTAGTCCCAGTGACATTGTCAATGGCTTCTCAGAAAGACTCCGGGCCAGCCACATTTAGAAAATCCGGCGACATTCAGAGAATCTGGTTGGATCACGTGCTCGTTCAGTCGCAGTCCAACTGCCCTTGGTAAACTCTCATTAGATCCGACCCCTTGTATCAGTGGGTGATAGCATCCCTCGCAGTCCTTCGTCATTTTCTTCGTCCTTCTGCTCCTCATTTGGACCTTGGGGGGCTCAGTCCGGTGCTCCAATGTGGGTCTCCGTCTGTGGGTCTTCGCCAGATGAAGGATCCCTCCACAGGATCAGAGCCCCTCGCTGGTCAGAAGACTCGCTGCCTGCGGTCTTAGCTTGCTGCAGGCCGGCTATCCGAACAAAGGGACTCCCGTCCCTTTGCACTCACCGGCTGAGATGGAGGAATTTAAGCCCCGAAAAAGGGAGAGAGGACGGGAGGGGTTCCAGGCCAAAAGCTGGGATGGCGTAGCAGGAGAGAGCTGTTAGTCACATTTAAAGCAAGATAGTAGATATAGACTTTTGTGTATTTCACCAAGAAGCAAGTATCTTCACATAGTCCTGAAAGTTGAAATGACTTCAAGTCTGTAATGAGAGTCACCCTCTCTACATCAGTAGTCCATTCCAGGCAATGTGTTTGGAAACTTATGAGACTTACAGGATCTTGGAGTATTTCATGATTGTAATCTAGTTCCAATTTTTTTCCATAACTGTACACTAATGATGGCATCCTAAATATTCAGAGACAAATTACCCTCTCTATAATTGCTCTTATAATGATATTATATGAGTTGTTATAAAAATTGTTCTTTATTCCTCAATACTGCTCTATCTACCAAGTGGTTTTGATTAAGGAAGAACTCCAATGACAATAAAAACCTACCATTACCATGACTTCTGCATATCCTTTTTATGAGTCATTGTGACTTTCTTGTGTTTTATTTCACTGTTCAATTTTTTAAAGCTGTTATTTCATTTTTCGTGTATTTTTCCTAGTTCAATGAAAATACCTGTGCCCTTCATCCACGTCAAAGAATAGGATATCTTATACTACTTGCTTCTTTCTTCATTTGCAATTCTGTTGGGGATGACAAAATTCAGGAAGCTATAAAAATCTTCAATCTCCAACTTGAATGTCTGTTTCTCACCAAATTTAATAAGCGATAACTATTTGACTCAGGAAATGTGTCACTTTGATAAACATATATTTGTTTCTTTCATGATGAAAAAGTGTTTTAAGTGTGGCAGCTCAATTTTACTTTTAACCTTGTAGCTGAATGAGAGAAAACCTAGGTGGGAGGGGGGCAGGCAAGTCTATAAAGGAAGATGAAGAGAAGAGGTGCTGGCCTTAGAAGACAAAATTGAGAAAAAGAGAGATGAAATTGCTTTTAACAGAAAACATGTTAAAAGCAAACTTAAGGAGTTCTCTAGACAATATTGAGAAATAGGCAAGAAACCATTATGAACAACAATAGAAATACTTAAAATTAACAGGAGAATATTTTAAAAGATAGATATTTAAATTACCATTGAATAAACAGACAGAGTCATATAATTAAGCCTCATGTTGTTCCAGTTCAGCTCTTTCTCAGTCAAATGTTGGTTTTGAATAACTTAAAAAGTTCTCCCTGTAAATTTCCATACTAGAATAGAACTGGACATTTGCCTGCTTTTGCAAAAGAAAAAGCCATACACTTCAGTAAAGTTTCCGTATTGCAATTCTCGAATGTAAGGTGGTCAGTGTATGTTTCCAAATAATTAAGAAACATGAAAACACCCTTTTCCCATTACAGAGTATAAACATGCTTTATGCTGTCTGGGTTTCATGAAGTGAAGCCCGCAGGTATAGAACTGGCATGTGCTTGGGGCCACAAATTGTTTGTACTTGGCAGTCTTTATTGCCCATTTTAATTAATTTTCTTTGTCACATTCCATATATTTCCTTTACTGCATTCAAGGGACTGTGTATAGGTGCCCCAGGGTAGTTAATTTAACACCTGAAAATTTCATTATTTTCTTTCCTGTGTCTCAGATTGACTAGTGGGAGATGATGTGCATGAGTGTGGCCTAGAAAATTCCCAGAACAGACATTTTATTTCAGATAGGTTTGCATTAAAAATCTATTAATAGGGATAGCATATTTCCTTTGAAGTTCCTGGATAGGAACTTTTGTAATTCCCGTATAGCTTTTACTTTGCCAGAACACATAACTACTCCATGTTTGTTCTCCATTTAAATCTCATTAGTGTGGTGTTTGCATTCACTATTTAGGTAATGATGAAAAAATTCTTATTTGAATACTGCCACTGGGAATACATC
This sequence comes from Myodes glareolus, assembly GCF_982192425.1. Classification (NCBI taxonomy): domain Eukaryota; kingdom Metazoa; phylum Chordata; class Mammalia; order Rodentia; family Cricetidae; genus Myodes; species Myodes glareolus. Next base: position 32,530,004 of record NC_142036.1, on the reverse strand, counting down.
ACATGCACATGTACATGATGTGATTAGAAATTTTCTGTGTAGTTATAACAGGCTAAAAGGCAGAGGAATGAAGGCATAATATAATATCATGCTTAGATTGAAATCCCCACTTTTAGTTCTGGGATATGATTATGATTATTTGATAAAATCATACAGTGTGATTTTATTTTCCTCAGCAATAGATAAGGTACATCATGGTATTTTTCTAAGCATGATTAAAAATGCATGGCAAACTATAAAGCAATGCAAATGCATTTCACAATGCTACTGTTGGAAACACTATAGTATAAGGTGTTAGAGTTGGAACATCAAATGCCAGTCCATAAATACGTACAGTTATTATCAAGCAGTTAAAATAATTTTAAAAGTTAGAATCTGAAGCTTTTCTTATCATTTCCTAGCTTCTTGATTTCTCTCTGCCTCTGTGATTCTTTTACATAAAGTCGTTAGAATGATAGAACTTGATAATTATGGAGACTGAATGAAATGTCTATACAAAACATGTTAACAGCTTGGGGAGAAGGCTTGGTGGAGAAGAACAAGCATGCTGGCTTTGATTTGAATGTAAAGCACCCATGTAGAAGAATGACCAGCATTGGTAGGATTATAAAAACTGGAGAATCACTCAAAGAGTGAAAGAGATCTTATCTCAAAAGATTAAAGTGAAATGTGATACAACAAGGAACCTGGTGTGGGACTCTATGATTGTACAATTAAATTCATGTCCCCATCACACAGAGAAACACACCTCAACTAATTGCAGAGTGAATGTTCAGCTATTTATTATATTAATCTTTGGAAAGCAAGATGGTTAATCTTTACCATAGAAACATAGAAACATATGGGTGTGACCATGAATTTGTTCTCAATAAACTTATGTGAGGTGGCAAGGAGTCCCTTCCACACACGACCCTAAATTGTGGTTGGCATCGTTCATGGGCTGGCAGACAGGAATGAATAATAACGTACAGAAACTGTGTTTTGGACTTTTCATATCTATCTGATTCTAGAGTGCTCTCCCAGTGTGACCATGCATCTCTGATGGCCATGCCTTCTCTATCATTATGGACATTAAACCTTGCACTCCATGAGCCAAATGTAAACCTATTCTCAAGCTTATTTTGAGACATTTTGTTACTGCTTCTGGAAAAGTGTTCCTAAGAGCTCAAGTTCACATTTACCTGTGCATGAAAACTATGATGAGAAGTTACCCCACCATTGTGGTACCTTTATCTCTGATGGGACTATAGACTATATTTGAGTCTATGAGAGCTGCCTGTGCTGGTAAGATTTTGTCAACTTGACACAAACTGGAGTCACCTGGGAGCAGGAACCTCAACTAAATATCTGCTTCTATCAGAACTGCCTGTGAGCATGCCTTTGGGATATTTTCTTTATTAGTGTTTGAGGTTTGCAGGTCCGTGTCACTGTGTTGGTGAGGGATGTCACCACTGACAATGGTGTCACAGGCTGTATAAGAAAATAGGGTGAGAAAATTCAAGTGGAGCAAGCCAGAAAGTCTTGCTTAAGTTCCTGACCCATCTTAAGGGCCTGACTCCAGGTTCCTGCCTTGGCTTCCTTCAATCATGTACTGTGAAGTAGAAGTGGAAGCAAAATAAACATACTCTGCTCAAGTTGGTTTTGGTCATGATGTTTATTGAAATAACAGAACGTAAAATAGACCTATATCCTTTGCAAAAGAATAACCAAGTACTATGTATTTCTGAATAACTTACCACATATTATGTGAAATATAAAGAAGTGATTAAGCTATAAACTCTTAACCATAAAAAAATATAATGCTAACTAAATGGGGGACATATGTTAATACTATTTTAAGTACAAAACAATAGATTTGATATATTTATTACTTTTAATTTATGTGTATTTGTGTTTTGTGTGCATGTATATCGGTACCACATGTGTGCCTGGTGCATGCACAGGTCAGAGGGGAGCATCAAATGCCCTACTACTGTAGTTGTGGATAATTGTGAGTTTCCTAGTGGGTGCTGGGTACCTAAACCTGGTCCTCTGTTAGAACAAGCGCTACAACAATCTGAATTGTGTCTCCAGGCCCTAAAAAAGTAGATTAGACTGTGGTCAACAAACTCAAAAAACAGGTTTCGAAACTTCTCTAAGGAAGTTCCTACAATTTTCCCACTCTTTGCCAATACCTGCAACAGACATTCAGCTTATACTCAATAGAACAAAGCACAAAACAAAGAGGTACTATTCAATAAGCAAAGAAACAGAACTCATCTTTGTATATTTGCCTAAATGTTCCGTGTTGACGCACAGGAGCTTCATCACTTTTCCATCACCAGAGGACACAGTTGTTTCTCTCTCGTCTCTCTTTCTCCTACTTCATTTCTCATCCTGGGTAGGATTGTTTTTTCCAGAATACAGCTTCCTCTTTCCAACTGACTCAGATTTAGCTTTGCATAATTCATCTGGGTTGTAGAAGGACAAATAGCCAATTTCTCAGAAAGGTAACTCACAGTTTAGGCTAGGAAACTGATCTTTAGGCACTCTGATCAGTTTGCCTTAGTGATTAACAAGCTCTGAGCCCATTTTGAAAAATACATTGAGAATTCTGGTATTCTATGACCTTCACATTCTCACTGATTTTCTCTTTTCTGCCCACTCTTTTGTTACTAGTTTCCTTTTACTTTTTCATATTGTTTTCCTTATGAACTAAATCACGAATGTGAAGTTACATCACTATATCATTATATTCATTGGTTCTTATAAGGACTAACATGATAAAGACCCATTTCTCTGTAGGACACCAATAACAAAGTTTGATGGGAATCTGAGGAACCTGGCTTCTCCCATCTTAGATTTCTTTAGCTTCCTAACTCACTCCTAGATCTTTCCATTTAACTAATAACAGAAGATAAAGAAAATGCAGATGACTGTGTAGAGAAATTATGAGCCAATATTTCAGAAGGTAAACTTTGGTCCCCTTTTCCAGTTCATTGACTTAGACTCAGGCAACCTGGTCTACACAGAAGCACAGATGGGACATGGAAGGAGAGCCTCAACACAGGAAAAAACTGAGTCATGTTGGATGAGAAAGTGATCAGATTCTGCTGTGGTCAGCCACTTAGATAATTTAAAAATTCTCTACTTTATGCACCACTACAATATAACACATGTGTCTTCTCCCCGAGGTGGTTAATTTCATTTTTCATCTTGCCATTGCATTCAATACAAATTTAAAATATTAGGAAAGTATATTCTTCACAGTATCGTGATATAGATATTAAAAAGTAAAATAGTTTCCTACTTACCTTAACTTAATAGACTGTATTAGGTTAGAGAATAATTAACTGTAAGTATTCTTTTTGCAAAACTTGAAGAATAGAAGAAAAAGAATACTCCAGTCTATGCCACTTTTTGTATTCTGCTGAGTGATTCTAAGAAAGGCTTGTAGGTGTGGGATGGAAAAAGTTCATTTAAAAGGGAAGATTTTGGTTATAGATCAATATCCCATCGTTGCTTATTCTCTATGATCCTTGACTCTTCTGGGATACTTTTTAATTCATCACTTTTTTCTATTCTTAAGAATTGTTAATATAATTCTTCGAATTGTCTGCTATCTTTGCACTTTTAGCAATAGATTTCTTTTGCTTCTTCAAAAATTTGCACATTAAGTAAAAAAATTAATAATTAAGCTGCTCATGGGCATGCATAAAATAGGTGTTAGGCACTGGAACTTTTGGTGTTCACTGAGCTCGTCATCTCCTTTTATTTACTTTTTTTTGCCTCTGACATAGTTTGTGATTTAAAGAATGCTTAAGTACTTGAATAGATAATATTCTTGAGAGAATAGAGGTCTGGTGTTGGTGTCTCTCTCCAAACACCAGTATTGGCAGAGTAACAATATGTAAAAGACAAGAAGAAAATCTGGTTTAGCAGTCAGTCTTGAATAAAACTTCTAGTCTGACCCTCGACAGTTTTTTTCAGGCTTTTTTAAACACGGCACAATTTTAGAAAACAGTTCCCTGATAATAGTTAACTCAATCCTGTTTACAAAATAGTGTAAGGCATTTCATTTACGAGTTTTATAATATACATAAATGATCCTTTCCATAAGAGTATGTTCCACTGATGAGAAACAGTACCCAAGACAAGGGTCTAGGAAAAATATCTGAGATAACCATGATCATATGTGGGAGTCAGGAGTGGCCTGGTCCTATGAATAGCACAGAGGTCACCTAGGGTATTGTAAAGGACACGTGACATCTTCCAAAAGGATGGGTTCTATTGACTGAGAAACAATGTTCAAGAACAAGGTTGAAGGAGAAAGAATTTGGGATAAACAGTCTTGGGGATTCAGGAATGGTCTGGTCCTATAGAGAGCACGAATTAACAGGCAATTAACTAAATCTATTACAAGTTCTATAGGTAGAAAACAGGATTACAGCTCTTTCATTGTAGAGACAGTCCTGTGTGTTCAACATTCCTGGTTTTCTTTGCTTATCTCATGTCATTTATATTCTAGATTACTTGATTTTGTCAAAATCATAATTCCTTAAAATTTAGAATATATTTAGTTAAATAACTTCAGATTCCAAAAAAACTTGTTCAATAAATCAAAATTTTTTTTAATCTTTGCATTTTGATACAAAATCTCATGTAGCCTAGGCTAGCTTTCAAGGACTAATAGCCAAGGATGGCCTTGAATTCCTTATGCTCCTGCCTAAACCCCCTAGAATACTAGGGAAGGTCACCATGATCTGTTTCCTGTGGTGTCTAGGATCAAACCTAAGACTGTTCATAAGCATGCACTATCTCAACTGAAGAGCGTTCTCAGTTACCAGTTTTCTAAATAGTTTTTAAACCCTATTGACTTAGACAAACTAATAATATTGTAGGACTGTATGAAAACCTGAGACAAGGGTGAAGAAGTAAACACTTAAATTATTAGCACTGCCCTTGCTTTGTTTGTTTTATGTTACTTTTACTTTTTCTGTGACTCTGCCATCTTTTTTTTTTGAAAGTAATTTTATTAAATTATAAAGAGTTTCCATTTACGCCCCTCCTCCCAACGCCCTCCCACTCCCCCCCTCCCTCTTCTCCTCCCTCTAGTCCCCAAGGGCAGTCAGGGTCTCCTGCCCTGTGGGAAGTCCAAGTTCCTCCCCCCTCCCTCCAGGTCCAGGAAGGTGAGCATCCAAACAGACTGGATCCCAAAAATCCAGTATATGCAGAGGAAACCAGTCCCAGTGTCATTGTCAATGGCTTCTCAGTAAGACTGCAGGCCAGCCACATTCAGAAAATCCGGCCACATTCAGAGAATCTGGTTGGATCACATGCTCGTTCAGTCACGGTCCATCTGGCCTTGGTAAACTCTCATTAGATCCGACCCCTTGTATCAGTGGGTGATAGTATCCCTCGCAGTCCTTCGTCATTTTCTTCCTCCTTTTGCTCCTCGTTTGGATCTTGGGGGGCTCAGTTCGGTGCTCCAACGCGGGCCTCCATCTGTATCGTCATCCAACGCCAGATGAGGGATCTATGGTGATAAGCAAAATATTCATCAGTATGGTCACGGGCCAAGGCAGGTTCAGGCACCCCCTCCTCTGTCCAGAGAACAATCTGGGGATCTCTCCTTGGACCTGGGATCCCATATATAATCAAGTTTCCTGTAAACTCTAATATGACTCCCTTAGTTGAAATATATTCTTCCCTGATCCCACATTCATCCTTCCTCCCTTCCCCCCATCCCGGTCAGTAGGGGAGGAATGGAGAAAGACTCTGCCATCTTTAAAATTGCTATGCAATGTAGCTTGACTTTGAACACAAAACGTTCCTCCCTTATGTTTTTGTTTTTTATTTTAACGTCTACCTACATTATGTGTCTACCAAGCTTGGCTTCTAAGCTAATTTCTTTTTTCTTTTCTTTTTTTTAAAGTAATTTTATTAAATTATAAAAGTTTCCATTTCCAACCCTCTTGCCAACACCCTCCCACTCCTCCCACTCCCTCTCCTCCTCCCTCTTCATCCCTTAGGGCAGTCAGGGTTTCCTGCCCTGTGGGAAGTCCAAGTTCCTCCCCCCTCCCTCCAGGTCCAGGAAGGTGAGTATCCAAACAGACTGGATCCCCAAAATCCAGTATATGCAGAGGAAACAAGTCCCAGTGTCATAGTCAAAGGCTTCTCAGAAAGACTTCGGGCCAGCCACATTCAGAGAATCCGGCCAAATTCCGAGAATCTGGTTAGATCACGTCCTCATTCAGTCCCAGTCCAACTGGCCGTGGTAAACTCTCATTAGATCCGTCCCCTTGTTATCAGTGGGCAAGAGCATTCCTCGCAGTCCTGATTTCCTTCTTCATGTTCTTCCTACCTCTGCTCCTCATTTGGACCTTGGGGGGCTCAGTCCGGTGCTCCAATGTGGGTCTCCGTCTGTATCGCCTTCCTTCGCCAGATGAAGGATCTATGGTGATAAGCAAAATATTCATCAGTATGGTTATGGGCCAAGGCCGGTTCAGGCACCCTCTCCTTTGTCCAGAGAACAATCTAGGATCTCTCCTTGGACCTGGGATCCCATATATAATCAAGTCTCCTGTAAACCCTAAAATGACTCCCTTAGTTGAAATATATTCTTCCCTGATCCCATATTCATCCTTCCTCCCTCCACCCATCCCAGGCCACATAGCTTTACCCATTCTTCCCCTACTCCCTTCTCTCTAACCCTCTCCCCTTCCAACAACCCTCCCACCCCCCCACCCCCATGCACCCGAGGTTACCTGGGACTCTTGTCTATTTCCTACCTCCTGGTGGATAGCTAAATAATCTTCATCAGGTTCATCTTCTTATTTAGCTTCTCTAGGATCACGAATAATAGGCTCAAAGACCTTTAATTATGGCTAGAATCCACTTATGAGTTCCTCTTTTTGGGTCTGGCTTACCTCACTCAGTAAAGCGTTTTCTATTTCCATCCATTTGCATGCAAAAGTCAAGATGTCATTATTTTTTACCACTGAGTAAAACTCTAATGTGTATATGTTCCACACCTTCTTTAACCATTCTTCTATTGAGGGGCACCTAGGCTGTTTCCAGGTTCTGGCTATTACAAATAGTGCTGCTATGAACATAGTTGAACAAACAATTTTGTAGTATGTTTGGGAATCTCTAGGGTTTATTCCCAAGAGTGGAATTGCTGGGTCCTGAGGGAGGTTGACTCCCAGTTTCCTGAGAAACCGCCACACTGATTTCAACAGTGGCTGCACAAGTTTGCATTCCCATTAACAATGGATGAGTGTTACCCTCACTCCACATCCTCTCCAGCATAGGCTATCCTTGGTGTTTTTGACTTTAGCTATTCTGACAGGTGTAAGATGGTATCTCAAAGTGGTTTTGATTTGCATTTCCCTGATTGCTAAGGAGGTTGAGCATGACCTTAAGTGTCTTCTGGCCATTCGAAGTTCATCTGTTGTGAATTCTCTGTTCAGTTCAGTACCCCATTTTTTAATTGGATTAATTAGAGTTTTAGTGTCTAGTTTCTTGAGTTCTTTGTATATTTTGGAGATCAGACCTTTGTCTGATGAGGGGTTTGTGAAGATCTTTTCCCAGTCAGAAGGCAGCCTTTTTGTCTTACTGACAGTGTCCTTTGCTTTACAGAGGCTTCTCAGTTTCAGTAGATCCCATTTATTCATCATTGTTTCTCTTATTGTCTGTGCTACTGGGGTCCTACTTAGGAAGAGGCCTCCTGTGCCTATATCTTGTAGACTACTTCCCACTTTCTCTTCTATCAGGTTCAAAGTGGACGGATTAATGTTGATGTCTTTAATCCATTTGGACTTGATTTTTGTGCATGGTGATAGATATGGATCTACTTTCATTCTTTTACAGGTTGACATCCAGTTACGCCAGCACCATTTGTTAAAGATGCTTTCCTTCTTCCATTGTATACCTTTAGCTCCCTTGTCGAAAATTAGGTGTTCATAAGTTTGTTGGTTAATATCTTGGTCTTCTATTCGATTCCATAGGTCGACTTCTCTGTTCTTATGCCAATACCAAGCTGTTTTCAATACTGTAGCTCAGTAATAGAGTTTGAAGTCAGGGATGGTAATGCCTCCAGAAGTTCTTTTATTGTATAAGATTGTTTTGGCTATCCTGGGTTTTTTGTTTTGCCATATAAAGTTGATTATTGTTCTCTCAAGGTCTCTGAAGAAGTTTGATGGATTTTGATGGGGATTGCATTGAATCTATAGATTGCTTTTGGTAGAATTGCCATTTTTACTATGTTGATTCTCCCAATCCAAGAGCAGGGGAGGTCTTTCCATTTTCTGGTATCCTGCTCAATTTCTTTCTTCAAAGACTTAAAGTTCTTGTCAAATGGGTCTTTCACTTCCTTGGTTAGAGTAACCCCAAGATATTTTATGCTATTTGTGGCTATCATGAAAGGTGATGTTTCTCTGATTTCCCTCTCTGCTTCTTTATCCTTTGTGTATAGGAGGGCCACTGATTTTTTTGGAGTTGATCTTGTATCCTGCCACATTACTAAAGGTGTTTATCAGCTGTAGGAGTTCTTTGGTAGAGTTTTTGGGGTCACTTATGTATACTATCATATCGTCAGCAAATAACGAAAGTTTAACTTCATCCTTTCCAATACGAATCCCCTTGATCTCCTTATGTTGTCTTATTGCTATTGCTAGAACTTCAAGCACTATATTGAAGAGGTATGGAGAGAGTGGACAGCCTTGTCACATTCCTGACTTTAGTGGAAAGGCTTTGAGTTTCTCTGCATTCAGTTTGATGTTAGCTGTCGGCTTGCTGTATATTGCATTTATTATATTTAGGTATGATCCTTGTATCCCCAGTCTCTCCAACACCTTTATCATAAATGGGTGTTGAATTTTGTCAAATGCTTTTTCAGCATCTAGTGAGATGATCATATGGTTTTTTTCTTTCAGTTTATTTATATGATGGATTACATTGAAAGATTTGCGAATGTTGAACCAGCCCTGCATCTCTGGAATGAAGCTGACTTGATCATAATGGATAATTTTTCTAATGTGTTCTTGGATTCGGTTTGCCAGTATTTTATTGAGAATTTTCACATGGATGTTCATGAGTGAGATTGGCCTGTAATTCTCTTTCTTGGTTGTATCTTTGTGTGGTTTTGGTATTAGGGTAACTGTAGCTTCATAAAAGGAGTTAGGCAATGACTCTTCTGTTTCTATATTGTGGAATACGTTAAGGAGTATAGGTATTAGATCTTCCTGGAAGTTCTGGTAGAATCCTGCATTGAAACCATCTGGTCCTGGGCTTTTTTTGGTAGGGAGATTTTTAATAACAGCTTCTAATTCTTCGCGACTAACAGGTCTATTTAGATTGTTCACCTGTTCTTGGTTCAACTTTGGTATATGGTACTTATCTTAAAAAATGTCCATTTCTTTTACATTTTCCAACTTTGTGGCATATAAACTTTCATAGTAAGATCTAATGATTCTCTGAATTTCCTCTGTGTCTGTTGTTATGTCCCCCTTTTCATTTCTGATCTTATTAATTTGCATATTCTCTCTCTGCCGTTTGATTAATTTAGATAGGGGTTTGTCAATCTTGTTGATTTTCTCCAAGAACCAGCTTTTTGATTCATTGATTCTTTGGATTGTTTTCTGTGTTTCTATTTTGTTGATTTCAGCCCTCGGTTTGATTATTTCCAGTCTTCTAGACCTCCTGGGTGAATCAGCTTCTTTTTTTTCTAGAGCTTTCAAGTGTGCTGTTAAGTCTCCAATGTGTGCTTTCTCCGTTTTCTTTAATTGGGCACTTAGTGCTATGAACTTTCCTCTTAGCACTGCTTTCATAGTGTCCCATAGGTTTGAGTATGTTGTGTCTTTATTTTCATTAAATTCAAGGAAGAGTTTAATTTCTTTCTTTATTTCTTCCTTGACCCAGGGGTGATTTAGTAGTTGACTGTTCAACTTCCATGAGTCTGTTTGCTTCCTGGGGGAAGCATTGTTGTTGAATTCTAATTTTAGTCCATGGTGATCTGACAAGACACAGGTGGTTACTAATATTTTTTTGTATCTGTGGAAGTTTGCTTTGTTACCGAGTATGTGGTCAATTTTCGAGAAGGTTCCATGAGCTGCAGAGAAAAAGGTATATTCTTTCCTATTTGGGTGGAGTGTTCTATAGATGTCTGTTAAGTCCATTTGATTCAATACCTCCAATAAATCTCTTAATTCTCTGTTTGGTTTCTGTCTGATTGATCTGTCCATTGGTGAGAGAGGAGTGTTGAAGTCTCCTACTATTAGTGTGTGTGGTTTGATGACTGCCTTGAGTTCTAGAAGAGTTTCTTTTACATATGTGGGTGTCTTTATATTAGGAGCATAGATATTCAGGATTGAGACTTCCTCCTGATGAGTTGTTCCAGTTATGAGTATGAAATGTCCATCTCCATTTCTTCTGATTGATTTTAGTTTGAAGTCGATTTTGTTAGATATTAGAATGGCCACACCCGCTTGTTTCTTAGGTCCATTTGCTTGGAAAACCTTTTCCCAACCCTTTACTCTGAGTAGGTGTCTGTCTTTGTGGTTGAGGTGTGTTTCTTGTAAATGGCAGAATGTTGGATCCTGTTTTCGTATCCAATCTCTAAGTCTGTGCCTCTTTTTAGGTGAATTGAGTCCATTGATATTAAGTGATATTAATGACCAGTGGTTGTTGACTCCTTTCATTTTTTTTTTTTTTAGGTAGTAGAGTGTATGTGTTTTCCTTCTTTGAGTTGTGCTTGTGAATGGTCGTTAGATGTTTGAGTTATTGTAGGCAGTATTGGGAATATTGGATTCCTTCGGTAGTGATTTTCCTTCTAATATTCTCTGTAAGGCTGGATTGGTAGCTACGTATTGTTTACATTTGTTTTTATCCTGGAATATTTTGTTTTCTCCGTTGATAGTGAATGATAGCTTGACTGGGTATAGTAGTCTGGGTTTGCATCCATGGTCTCTTAGTTTCTGCAGTACCTCTATCCAGGATCTTCTGGCTTTCATGGTTTCCATAGAGAAGTCCGGTGTAAGCCTGATAGGTTTACCTTTATACGTTCCTTGACCTTTTTCCTTTGCAGCTCTTAAAATTTTTTCTTTAATCTGTGTGTTTTGTGTTTATATGGCGAGGGGATGTTTTTTTCTTATCCAGTCTATTCGGTGTTCTGTATGCTTCTTGAACCTTCATAGGAATATCGTTCTTTAGGTTTGAAAAGTTTTCTTCTATAATTTTGTTGAATATATTTTCTGGGCCTTTGATCTGCAGTTCTTCTCCTTCTTCAATCTCTATTATTCTTAGATTTGGTTTTTTTATTGTGTCCCAGATTTCCTGAATGTTTTGTGAAGAGAATTTGTTGGATTTGCCGTTTTCTTTGACCAGAGCATTTATTTTCTCTATGTTATCTTCAGAATCTGAGATTCGTTCTTCTATCTCTTGTATTCTATTGGTTATGCTTGACTCTGTAGTCTCCATTCGTTTACCTAGGTTTTCCATATCCAGCCGGTTCTTGGTTTGTGTTTTCTTCATTGCCTCCATTTCAGTTTTCAATTCTTGAACTGTTTCCTTTACTTGTTTGATTGTTTTTTCTTGGTTTCTCAGGGTCTCATTCATGGATTTACTTATTTCTTCAAACTGTTTGTTATATTTCTCATCTATTTCTATACTCATTTCTTCAAACTTTTTGTTATATTTCTCATCCAATTCTTTAAGGGAGTTATTCATATCCTGTTTAAGGGACTCTATTGCTTTCATAATGACACTTTTTTCCACTTCTTCTGGGTTAAGGTGTTCAAGTCCTTCTATTGTAGAGTCCTTGGGATCTGGTGTTTTCATGTTGTTTTTCAGATTCTTGGATGAGGTCTTGCCTTGGCGTCTGCCCATCTCTTACTTCAAATGTTCTCTATTGGAACTTCTGTTACCGGGTCAGGTTCCCTTGTTGGGCAGGGACTTCACTGACAGAATGCCCACCTTTCCTCAGGCAGGCTATTGAAGCACAAGCACTCCCTCTTTCCGGGATGCGCTTACAATGCAGGCTCAGCTTGCAAGGCAGCTGAGCTGGGGAAATTTTATGGCCCGAGGGGGAAGGGAGAAATATAGGAATTTGTACCTGGATGGGAACTGGGTTGGCAGGCGGGAAGGGGTAGCCAGCACTGCAGGGCGGCCTGGGCGTCTATGGGGTCGGGGAACGCCCAAGCTCCTCCTCACCAGGACCCTGCCACGGCCCGAAGGAAACTCACCCCACCGATGGCCCTCTGCTAGAAGTCAGGGCCCCTGCTGGTCAGGAATGTGGCTGAGCTGGCACCTGGTCCACCTGTCCTCAGGGAGGCCTTTAAGACCCAGGAACTGCCTCCAGTCAGGATGTGCCTACAGCCCAGGCCCAGCTTGCAAGGCAGCTGAGCTGGGGAAATTTTATGGCCCGAGGGGGAAGGGAGAAATATAGGAATTCATACCTGGATGGGAGCTGGGATGGCAGGCAGGAGTGGGTAGCCAGCCGCTAATTTCTTTTTTCTTCTCTCCTTTTTAACTTTTTTTTTATTTATTTTTGTGTCTTTCCCATTATGCACCTTTATCCCTTTTTTTCCCATCGTTCATGTCTACCGTCTGCCCTTACATCCTCCCCCCAAAATAAAATGAAATAAAATTTATGAGAAAAAATGAAGGAAAAAAGGGAAGGAAATAAATCCCTCTCTTCCTGGAAACTGTAGTGTGACATGGTAAGTCATGCAATAAACTCTTTTATCCTTTTTTCCTTAGTTGCAAGTGTTCATTGCAAAGAGACAGTGGTCTGATTTGAGACCCCGAGGTTTCTGCTACACTATGGATGGTCGACCTTCACTGAAAGTTTTCTTGATTATCCTGCTCTTGCCCTGAATTGTGGAAATTCTGCAGTTTTTGGTCTCAAAAAGCTGTCTCTTCACATGTTCCAGCAGATCAGAAATGGGTGGATACTGGAGTGAGTCAAAACATAACCCTGTTTTTTTGATCTAAGTAGCTACAGGGTTGGTCAATCCCCTAGGTCTCTTCTGTCTTAACCAACAGGATGAACTCTCCAGCATTGTCTTGGCTAGTTTACCCCTTGTACCTTTGCAGCTATAAGCAAGGAGCTGGGCCAGTTCTTCTGATTTTATGTCCTCAGACCTGGATCTCCCACACCAACAAATTCAGGTTCAATGCAACTATGTTCTTCAGGTGTGGCATAGGGGCAACTCTCCTGAGTGCTGCAGCTGATGAGGGGCAGGGACAGCTCCCCCACTCTTATTACCTCGGGGCCAGCTCTTCCACCTGCTTCAGGCATTGGTGGTTAGGGGAAGGACATCTTTTCTCTGCTCAAACCACTCAATGACAGATAAATAATAGACACAGCTCTCCCTTGCTCACATCTTTGAGACAGGCTCACCCATACCTTTGCCAACAGGGTTGGCTCTATTGTGCTGTTCAGGTGTAGTGTAGGGCCTGTTCTTGTATTGCTGCTCCTGAGGGCAGGCAGGGGCATCTGTCCCATTTTGAGCTATTTTCTTTTATTTTAGTTAAATTATCGGGCATTTGAGCAGAATAACGGAAGGTAACTGATTTACTTTAACATAAGTAGAAAAAGTTCACAATGTTTACTTATACTTCCTTACAGATAAAGATGACATAGACCTCCAACAGAACTAAAAGAAAGAATAAAATGACATTCACTTGAAAGACACATAAGAATTTTCACTAATCCACAGAAAGACTTCTGTTTTCTATGTTACTCAATTTATTTTTTTTTAAATTGTGTGTGTGTGTGTGTGTGTGTGTGTAGATCAGAGAATAGCTGGTGAGGTTCAATCAGTACACTCCTTCCATCATAAGGTTACCAGGGATTAAACTCAAGCCATCAAGGTTATTTTAAATTCCTTTACTCACTGAGCCCTGACTCTGACCCTACCTCTTAATTTAAAGTGCTTCTTTTTTTAAGTATTCAATACGTAAATTCAAGCACCACACTTTATAGAAATACAAAAGATGTTGTCTTTGTGATTGTCCCGAGGAGATGATTGATGCCCTTTTCTCACATAGTAGCATGAAAGTTGGAGTATAATTAGCACAGATTTTTACACTTTTTAAGAGGATATTTACCTAATTCTCTTGGTTTAAAGAAATATGGAGGACTTTAAATGCTTCTGTGGAACAGGTTGGTGTTTAAGAACACTGATTTTTATTTATTTTTGCTCTACTTCAGGGTGTATCTAAATAAATAAAATTAAAGGCAAAATTGCTGGAATTAATAACTCGTCTTGACTTTGAAAGAACTGAAATTACCCACATAGAGTTCACATTAAGATGATACTTATAACACAGCAGGAGCAAATGAGCCATTAAGTAAGCATAAACATTTACTTTCTAATTTCTATAAATATTATTTAAAAGCCCAACTTCCCTAAGGAATAATCTTTGATTCTTCTTCCTTGCATGCAGAGCTTAATATGAAATTTGTTACTTGCGTTATAGACAAGACAAAGTCATTAGTTTATTGACCTAATGAAGATTGTGTAGTCCCTTAACTTACCAGGATATTGATTTCTATATTCCAAGCTGTCTGTTTAATGTGTGTATATAAAGCAACAAAGACACAATGAAAGCATGCAAAAGCAGTTGAGATGGTAGATTTTCCTTGTGTCAGTCTATATAATATGACTCTGAAGGTGTTATTTTTAAATTTATACTCTGCACAGTATATTATGTTTTCCTATTTTCATAAAGAAGATATTTAACTTTAAGAGATTAAGTGATTTATGTGGTAGACCATATGGGTAGGCATTTTCAGAGGTGGAATGATTTGCTTACTCAAATTTATATATAAGGTTTTCATGCTCTGCTTACATTTTCATTTTGTCTATAGACTGGGTATTGTTCCTATCAAATGGCAGTCTATTAGATGTCAAAGCCCAAATGCCACAGAAAGACTTTTTTTTTTAACCTAAAAACAGACACAGAAGCATTCCATGTCTTGACACTTAATAAAGGTAGAGGCAATGGAATTATAAAAATTTGATTCAGGCCATGGAAAAACATTTGAATTTTTGGCTTTCAGACTTAATTGAATCAAAATGTTCTGCTGTGCGTGAGCATGAGAATGGAAATGTGTTAATGGTGGAATGGTGGTACACAACCCCATAATTTTTTCTTATGAAGCATAATTCTACACATAAGACAAAGATAAAAGTGTGTTGTCAAAGTTTGTTCATATATAATTCTTGCTAGATAGCAGGGAAAAATTTACTACTGGAATTGTGAAACTTCCAATGACCAGTGATTACTAGTTTAAGACAGAGCTGAAACAAAACCATTGTGCTTCTGAGTTTCCAGAAGCTCATATTGTCAAATCTAGAACTCAGTTGTCAATAGGAAAGGGAGGGTATGGGGGTGAATGGCAGAAGGACTGTGTTAAATCTAAAGTTAGCTATTCAGAAGTCAGGCTAGCCAGGTTCAAACCTTTCTAAAACAGCCAATCTTATATTCTGCTGCCTATGATATGGTATACTTGTGTCTTAGCCGCGTTCTATTGCTGTGAAGAGACACTATGATCACAGCAACTCTTAGAAAGGAGAGCACAGAATTCAGACTTGCTTATGGTTTCAGGGAGGTCATCTATTTTTATCATGGTGAGAAGCACAGTGAGTGACACAAAGATGGACATGGTGCTAGAGATTAATTGCTCTCATTTAATTAATTGAGAGCTCTGAATGGAGATATGCAGGCAGCAGGAAGAGAGAGACTCGGAGCCTGGCATCAGCTCTTGAAACCTCAAAGTCCACTCCCAGTGAGAAATTTCCTCCATCCAGACAACATTTATCTCATAAAGCCACTCCTGCTTCCATAAGGCTTACCTACTAATTCTTTTGAATAGTGCCACTCTCTAAACATTCAAATATTTGAGCCTATGGGGCCATTCTTATTCAAACCTCTACAACTAATAAGTCTTCAAGCATTCAGTCAGTTCAGTCACTCACAGAAAGAGTTCTTGTGATAATATTTATTTATTCATCTATTTATTTATTTGGAAAACCATATATAATACAGATTTCTATGTACAGCTTATTTTATAGAACTTGGAACCACTTTCAAAATCTGATTTCAGGGAGTGTGAAGTTATTAAGTTTCCATGTATAGTTGAAATTGCTATGTAAAGTTGAAGTTTTAGGGCCCAAAAGATACTTTTTTTTTCTCTCAAAGATGAATTTATCTATTTTATGTGTGTTTGTTGGTATCTTCATGTAAATGTATGTACCACCTATGTGAAGGTTCCTGAGGACTACAGAAGAGGCTATGGAACTGGAGTTGCACTTAAGTGTGAACTGTCTGAGGTTAGTTTTAGGAACCAAAATCAAGGACTCTGAAATAGCAACAAGAACTATTTAAAACACTGAGCAATCTCTCTGGCTACAGAAGAATAGTTTTAAAGTAATACTTAAAAAAATATTATGTCCAGAATGGAGAGACTGACTAATTACTGAGAATCAGGCATGAGGAATTGAGTTTGTAGCCCCAGAACCCAAAAACAAAACAAGCCAAGGTGGCATGCTTCTATTCTAGACCTGGGAAAGAAGACAGGAAAATCCCTGGAACAATTCAGTGAGATATTCTTGATGCATCAGTGAATTCCAGGTTCAGAGGGAGAGTGAGGACATCTTAAAAAAGGAGAGTGATTGATAGAGATATCTGGCAAGGATTTCTGACATTCACACAGATACAGACTCTATCTCTGTCTCTCTGTCTCTCTGTCTCTCTATTTCTCTCTCTATTTCTCTCTCTCTTTCTTTCTCTCTCTCTCTCGCTCTCTCTCTTTCTCTGTCTCTCTCTCAAACACACACACACATACACACACACACTCAGTAAAAAATCACATCAGACAGTTTAACATTGTTTTAAACCCATCATCTGAGTCATTCTTCAACTGTAAGTTCAACATCAATGAGTTCTAATTTTAATATTTGTTGAAATTTGTATGGCAATATTGGTTTACTTTCCTTGTATTTGAGGAAGATTTACATTCTGTCTCACTGAATGAAACATTGTTTCAGCATCTGAGATGTCTCCATTTCTTCTGTATCATTTTTATTATAAGATGTTAAGCTTGTACCCCATATTTCAGAGTCATCAGAGAAGCAGAAACGTTGTTTTGGCCAGTGTTCTGCCAACATGATACATCCTACAATATCTTGGAAGAAGAACCTTGTCTAAAAATTTTTTTCTTAAGATTGGTCTGTACAAAAGTCTGTAGAGCATTTTCTTAAATGATGATTGATGTGGGAAAGCTCAGCCCAATGTGAGTGATACCTCTCCTAAATACACAGTCCTTAGTAGTTTAAGAAAGAAAACTAGGCAAGCCCTCAGGAACAAATCAGTAAGAAGTATTCTTCTGTAGTCTCTGCTTTAGTGCCAGCTTCTACATTCATTCCTGAATTCCTGTCCTGATTTCTCTTCAGGATTAAAACAAATAAACCCTTTTCTCCCCAAGTTACTTTTGGTCTTGGTATTTTGTCATATCAATAGAAAGCACAAGAAGACAATGACATTAAGAATAACCTAGAGAGCAAAATAAAAGAAAGCTGTGATGAAAACCAAATCTTTAATAATTATAAAATATAAACAAATATTTTAGCTTATGATTTAAAACTTGGTTTGTAAAGAGTCTTGGCTCCAGTTACTCTAGCACCCTTACAACTGATACAACTGTTTTCTTAACTACTTTAAGTTTTGTAGTGACATGAATATGTTCAATGAAAGCAATAACACTCCACAAAATTAATAAAGATTTCATTGATTACTATAAATAATGTGTATTACCACTACAGGGCATCTTCAAAGCTTGGTTGATGAAAAGCAAACAAACATTAACTATTTATTTGATTAAAATGAAGAAAATTACTTTATCTTAGTAAAATTTGGTGGTACAGACTTTAACTGCATTGTTCGCCCTGCTTTTTATTTAGACTAGGAAGAAGATATTAATTTTTATTAGTGAGTATATTTATATGAAAAATGAAAGCAAATTCATAAAACACAAAATATTATAAAGGCCAGATAGAGGGTTTTTTAATAATAGCAAAGCATCATAAATTAAAATACTCTGTTTTCTAATGAACAAAGTCCAGGTTCTAATTCAAGTTTTTTACACATATTTAACAAATTACATTATTAACACTTAAAAATTTAAAAGCTGTGCATCACATATTTTCTAAGCCTTTATTAAAACTAAAGAACACCGTATTATACTTTAACAACCCTACAAATAATTTGACATTTATAACAAGATAAGCTATTACAATAAACTCAATAAATACTGTGCTAAAGTGTTCCAACATGTCATGTTTGGCAAAAAAAAAAAACAACAAACAAACACCGAGAATTTACTACATCAGCATTTCATCTAGTAATTCTAGCTTTAAGATTCAGCAGTTTCTTGGATACAAAGTGACTTATGACATGTATGCATTATGACACACGGTATGAGATGTATCCGGGAAGAAACAATGAAAAAGCCATCAATCACAGGGTCATCATGCAAAGGGAGACAAGTCCATAAAATCAGCAACAACAGAGCCTAATCAGTCTCTAAAGAAATGTGGCAGGTACATGATGGACCTGGATTTTAGATGTCAGCAATTTAAAAGTGACCATGAGTGGCTAGGAGGCAGATGCTCCAACTGCATACTGAAATGAATAATAAATAAATAAGAACCTGATGTGGTGCTATGTAGCTGGAATGCCAGTATTCTGAAGGCTGAATGAAGAAAATGTGAGTTCAAATCCAGCTTTGACTATATAGTGTTTACAGATACCCCCCTCAATATTACTGAATCAATTCAGGTACTGTTAATATTGCATAACACTCAATGTTAAAAATGTTAAATTCGTTAAAAAGTGTCTAAATTTCTTCATTCCTTTACTTTTCAAGTATGAGTAACTTATTTTCTCTTCTTGCTATAATATTGCAATAAAATGCATCTATCACTGCACATTTAATAACACAGGTAAATGATCACTTAGTTTATATTTGCTTGCTCTATGAGATAAAATTAACTGAGAATGATCATGTTTTTATATCAAAATTGCATCTTCTAGCAGATTCGATGTACTTAGCATAAATGGGATGAAGGAAGAATCAATATAGAAGGAGGTAGTGATAAGAATGATAGCTTACAATGCTACCTAAATTTATCTGATATTAATATATCTATATAGGTCAGAAACCATATTTCTTGCATTACCACAGAAATCCCCAGAAGACACAAGTATCCATAGGAAAATAGAAAATCTTACATTCTAAACTTTTTGTCCATCACTTCATTCTCATAAAGGCACCATCCCAATAGTGAACTGTCCCCATATTGCCTAGATGTTAAGTAAATCTATGGAGATAGTCGGCAAAAATATTTCAGAAATTATGCAAAACTGTCAACTTAGGTTGAAGTCCATGACCACTTCTGGGAACAAAATGCATTTGGCTTACCTCACAGCTTCAAAGTATTGCAATTATTCAAATCTCCCAACTTGTCCCAAATATGTATCCACCTAATTGATGTGAGAAATGTATCCTGAGACAGGCTGGTTTATTCCTCTTAAAATAAGGAGTATGAACTTAGAAAAAATGCTATTAAAAATCTGAGGGTTATTTCTAAACAACAATGACAGATATAAAAGTGCATGGCAGAAAAATATAATTTGTGAATAAATACACTGAAGTCAGTTATCACTATTGAGTAATATTTGTGGGAACATTTGTCTCTAAGGAATATATATATATATGTGTGTATATATATATATATATGGAATATAAATATATGTCTATATATTTCATCTTTTAATTACCATAGCCTACACCGAATAAGCTAAAGGTTTTTTTTTCATAGATGAAAAAAACTGAGCCTAAGGAGGTCAAGGATGTATATTCGATACCAAACAACTAAAGCAAGGATTCAAATTTAAATCCATCTGACTCAAAGTCAGTGTGATTAAAGAAAATGGTGTAAGAGCAATGCAGGGACTTTCCAGAAAATCCAAAATGTATGGGAGATATATTTAAACTGTGCACATTTTAGAAATCTAATTCATGAGATGATTATACACCAGCTCTGTTATAATGCATGTTCTGAAAGGAGACTTTGTTCTTACATGGCAAACATGTTAGGTGACAATGTGAGTATGGAAGAAATTTCTTGTTCACTTGTGTGCAATTCTGCTCATGAGAAATGCTAGGTGAACTCAAAGAATGTATTTTAGCCAACACAGTTAAAGAAAATTCACAAGACATGAACACTGTCAACATCTTCCAGCTATTTTAGACTCCTCTATGAAGTATAAGCCCCCAAGTACCATGTCTAGTGCTACAAATTCCCATTTGACTTCTAATACTACTCCTTTCTAATTATTAAAATTGTGGAAGTTTGGAATTAGATGCTTCCATTTTTCTACTAAATTGGCTGGTAGTCACTGCTCCTAAAAATCACTAATGAATCAAATAAACATGTTCCTGCCAGAAATGAATCAATCTGTATAGTTCTTCCGAATTGGGGATAGTACTTTTGTGATGCTTGCATGGTTGTGACCTAGATTAAGATGTTATTACATAAAGTAAGAACAGGGGTATTGTTACCTCTAATTCTGTTTTGTCAAATCCAAAAGAGACTCTTAAAGTGAAAATAAGAACAGTAACATGAAGTCATGTGAGCAGAGAGCTCAGAAGAGACCAGGAATGATATCTGTACTCTAATATTATTTTAAAAAATGATTTGCATTCCATTGCATTTTTTGTTTTCTACTCTATGTAAATGATTAATATATTAACATAAAAAACCCTAAAACATGGAGTTGTTATAATGTTTATTTCTATCTTCAAATAACATAAGAATAAATTAAAAGTAATTTTTAGATATTTTAATATCTACTTAGTTAAGGTTTCTATCATTATAAAGAGACTCCATTGTTAGGAATTTTTCCTAATGTGAGCTCTCTGTCAACACAAATTCCCAACCAAGCCAAATCAAAACAAGCCAAATTAAGAAATATCCAGGTTTAATGAGATCCCTGCGCTCTCGGATGGCCCTGAGGGGGAACCTGGATGTCTCAGAAGGGACCACCAGGAGGAAGGAAAAGAGACCCTGTGATCCTCTTTTGGGAGTTCACTTAAATACTCTGTGGGAGTGGTCCTGAACTCCCTAGGAGTGGTCAGGACCTGTCATACTGGCATTGGGAGTCCAGACCAATACAACTCTCAGGCTTGGGGGCTGGGATAGATGTGAGGGGCTGGGGTCTACGCTCCCAATTTCACACCCATGACTACAGCAACTCTTATAAAAGAAAACATTTAGTTGAAGTTGCAGCTTAGAGTTCAGTGATGTAGTCCATTATCATCATGGCAGGAAGCATGGCAGCATACAGGCAGATATGGTGTTAGTGGTGTTAGATCATAACACCATATCAGAAGTCAACAGGATGTAGACTATCTCACTAGCAGAAGTTTGAGCCTATATGAGACTAAAGCCTGCCTCCACAGTGACATAATTCCTCCAACAAGGTCACACCTACTCCAACAGAGTCACACTTTCTTCTAGCGCCACTCCCTATGTACTTATGTGTGTCAATTACATTCAAAGCACCACAAATATACAATAAACTCAGTGTTTTGTTCAAGAACAGTTGAAAGGTGGGTCACTCGGGTCAGCGGCTCCCAGGCAGGGAGCAGCATGGATAGGGAGAGATAGAAACAAGCCATGCAGAGCAAATGAGTATTTATTTAATGGGCTATGGAAGGCAAAGGTAAAGGGGGTAAGAAGAGCAGGGGTAAGAGGAGAGAGAGAGAGAGAAAGAGAGAGAGAGAGAGAGAGAGAGAGAGAGAGAGAGAGAGAGAGAAAGGGAAACAGAGAGGGGGGAGGGCAAGGGAAAAACTGGGAGAAGGGAGAGATGCAGAATCTGCCTCTTTGGGAGAGAGTCAGAAAGAAGGAACTCAGCCTGGAAGCAGAAGGAAGATCCGCTTGCCTCAGCAGATATGGGGGAGAGTGGGGTGGAGCTTGTTTTAACAAAACAGGACAGACCATTACATTCCCATCTCTTTAATCATAATAAAAAGATGGGAGGTGAGGCACAACAGGTTAAAGGAATTGGGATGGCCTCTTCTCAAGACTGCTTCCTATTTATTTGTGAGAGTCATCTTGTAGGGGTACCCGAGAAAGCTGGGTGCTGGTCACATTCTGGCATAGCTGATCTCTTTGCTCCTGTCCAGTGTTTGTGGTATGGAAAATCTATTTCTGGTGAAAGATGTTAAAAACAATCTCCACGATAATTACAAATAAATCATAAATATATATGTTATTCCCAAGTTATCGGATTGAAGGAAATTTAAACGTTCTACTGAAAATTAAATTAAGCTAACACATACATACAAATTTTATACTTAAGTGTGTATAAAACTATAAATCAGGAGCAGCGGCAAGTTATTTCTAGTCAGTAACTACCTCAAATGCAAATGTATTAAACTTTTAAATCAAAAACACAGTTTTTCAAAATCAGTACGAACAGAATATATACAAATTGTATCTATAGTCTTAGTTCTAAAATTGCAAAAAGATTGAAAATGAAATAATTGAAAGTGACATTATATAAAACTAGCACACAAAGCATAACTGAAACTCAAATATCAAAAATACAGTCATAAAAGTCAAAGATCGTCATGGTATACAAGTAGCATTTCTATAGGTAGACTATTTACAACAGGGAGCAGTACAGAATTATCCAATTACATGAAATAAAAACTAACTCAAAGGGGAAAGTCAAACAGCTGTACAATAGTAAAAATTTTTATAAACTGTCTTCAGTTGTGACTAGATAAACAAAAGGATGACAAATGAGACCACAGAGCTCATCACAAAAAAAGCAATGATGCCTAGTGAAAAACAGTACAGTAGCCAACGCAACTGCATTATCACTGTTCTCAGCATACGCTTGGCAGTTCTCAAGAGCAACTGTTGGTTGGCACACACACTGAGGCTAGAGCTATGTCTAAAAATTTAATGATGAAAATGATTTTAAAAAGTAAAATTTGAAATTCATCATCTCAATGATTACCACAAAAAAATAGGAATTGATACAATACAGTCTTTTTCATGTCTGTGTATGGTGTGTTTTATATATATATATATATATGTGTGTGTGTGTGTGTGTGTGTGTGTGTGTGTGTGTGTGTATATATATATATATATATATATATATATATATATATATATATGATGCCCTCTGAGGACAAAAGGATATCAATTTCCTGGAAATATAATAATAGTGGTTATAACCAGCCAGGTTGACACTAGTAGTTGAAATGAGATGTTCTGGAATAGCATTATATCTCTTAACAACCGATCCATATATTCAGGAGAGAAATAACATAATCTATATAAAAAAATCTAGACATGTGCTCAAAACCTCTAGAGTCAATAAATTAAGCTATTTACCTTGATATGATTTCATAATATTTTATAAAAATGTATTATGTCATGTGTCTGAGTGTTTTGCCTCCATTTATGTTTATCTTCTACATGCATGGTTGGTGTTGATGGAAGCCAAAAGAGGGCATCATCTCCCCGGTATCTAATTATGGATGATGCTGGGAATAGAACCTGCACCCTGTAAACTAACAGCTAGTGTGCCATGTCTCCAGCTCCAAATATAATTTAAATGTTCAAAACTAGTTGAATATCAGACTTTGTAAGATTCAAGTCTCACGCTACCCACAATCCCACACTGCTCCCAAACCCTCATATTCCTGGAATATGAGGAACCCTGAAATATAAGCAGAAAATATACAGAGAGGACCAAAAGTTGAGTGACCAGCTCCAGTGGGGCACCCCCCTCTCTAGGCCAGCCACAGCAGGGTAATACTCTGGGCCCCTTCTCCACCTGCCTCAAAGACACAGAAAATACATTCCACAAAATCATAGAAGACAACTTTCCAAATTTAAAAAGGATAACGCTATGAAGATAAAAGAAGCTTAAAGAACACCAAATAGACTGAACCAAAAAAAAAGTTCCCTCGCCATAAAATAATCAAAAGGCAAAACATACATAATAAGGAAAGAATATTAAGAGCTTTAAAGCAAAAAGGTCAAGTAACATAAAAAGGCATATGTATCAGAATTCACATGATTTCTCAATGGTAACCATAAAAGCTAGAATATCCTGAACAGACACTGAGAGACCTCAAATACAAGCCCAGACCACTATACACAGAAAAACTTTCAATCACCATCATTGGAGAAAACAAGATATTCCATGACAAAACCAGATTTAAATAATACCTATCCACAAATTCAACTTTATAGAAAGTACTACAAGGAAAACGCTAATCAAAAGAAGCTATCTATCACCACAAAAACACAGGCAACAGATAATCTCACACCAGAAATCCCCAAAGAAGGGAGACACACAAACACTACTACCGAAAAATAACAAGAATTAACATTCTATGGTCATCAATATCTCTTGATAACAATAGGCTCAATTCACCTACAAAAAACACAGACTAAGAGAATGGATATGAAAGTAAGATCCATTCTCTGCTGTATATGAGAAACACACCTCAACCTCAAAGACGGATGTTACCTCAGAGTAAAAGTTGGGAAAAGATTTTCCAATCAAATGGACCTAAGAAACAAGCAGATGTATCTATCCTAATATGTAACAATAAAGACTCCAAATCATTTAGAAGGGATGGAGGACACTTGATACTCATAACAGAAGCAATACATCAAGATGAAGTATCAACCCTGAGCATCTATGTCCTAAATACAAGAGCACCCACATAAGTAAAAAAAAAAAAAAATTACTAAAGCTTAAATAGCACATCAAATCCCACACAATAATAATAAGAGACTTCAACATTACACTCTCCCCAATAGACAGGTCAATCAGACAGAAAATTAACAGAAAAATAAGAAAACTAACAGATATCATGATTCAAATGGCCTTAAAAGACATCTACAGAACATGTCACCCAATCACAAAAGACTATACCTTCTTCACGGTACCTCATGTAACCTTCTCTAAAATTGACCATATACTTGGTATCCAAGCAAACTTTAACAGATACAAAATATTCAAATAACCCCCTGTATCTTATTGGATCACCATGGTTTAAAGTCAGAATTTAACAACAACACTGCTCTCAGAAAGCCTACAAACTAATGGAAATTGAAAAGCACTCAATTTAACCTCTCCTGTGTGAAATAAGAAGTAAAGACTGAAATTAAAGACTTCCTATAATTCAAATAAAATGAAGGGACAGCATACCCAAACCTATGGGGCATTATGCAGTGCTAATAGGAAAATTCATAGCACTAAGTGCCTACATAAAAAAATTGGAGAAATCTCACACTAGTGACTTAACAGTACACCTGAAAGCTTTAGAACAAAAAGAAGCAGAGTTACCCAGGAGGAGTAGACAACTGCAAATAATCATATTGAAGTCAATGAAATAGAAACAAAGAACACAATACAAAGAATCAATGAAACGGAGCTGGTTTGAGAAAATCACCAGATAGACAAACCCTTACCAAACTAAGCAAAAGGCAGAGAAAGAACATCAATTAAAATGGATGGAGATAGAGACAGAGACACATTTTGGAACACTGGACTTAACTCCCTAGATACAAATGAGAAACAGAAGGAGGGAGAACATGAGCAAGCTAGGCAGGACCAGAGAGAACCTTCATCCGATGATGGATGGCGATACAGACGGAGACCCACATTGGAGCACCGGACTGAGCCCCCCAAGGTCCAAATGAGGAGCAGAAGGAGGAAGAACATGAAAAAGGAAATCAGGACCTCAAGGGGTGCGTTCACCCACTGATACAAGGGGACTGATCGAGTGAGAGCTCACCAAGGCCAGCTGGAGTGGAACTGAATGAGCATGTGATCAAACTGGATTCTCTGAATGTGGCTGACATGGGGGCTGTCTGAGAAGCCATTGACAATGGCACTGGGTCTTGTTTCATCTGCATGTACTGTCTGTTTGGGATCCTAGTCTGTTTGGATGCTCACCTTCCTAGGCCTGGAGGGAAGGGGGAGGAACTTGAACTTCCCACAGGGCAGGAAACCCTGACTGCTCTTTGGACTAGAGAGGGAGGAGGAGAGGGAATGGGGGAGGAGGGAGTGGGGGAAATGGGAGGGTATGGGGAGGAGGGGAGGAAGTGGAAATTTTTATAAACAAATTAATAAAAAAATCATAGGCAGGAAAAAAAGCAGAAGAGGCACTGATGAAATTCAGATAATCATTAAGTCATACTACAAAAACAAGTACTCCACAAATTTGAAAAATGTAATAAATGGATAATTTTCTGGATAAGTACCACATGTCAAAACTAAATCAAGACCAGCAAGCAATTTAAATAAGCATATAACCTGCAAGAAAATAGAAGCAGTCATCAAAAGCTTCCCTCAAACAAACAAACAAAAACAGAGCTTAATGGTTTCATTGCAGAATTCTACCAGAACTTAAAGAAGAGCTAATACATATACTCCTCAAAGACTTCCATATAATAGAAACAGAAGGAACAGTATCAAACTATTTTATGAGGCTACCATTACTCTGATACTGAAATCACACAAAGACTCAACCAAGTAAGAGAATTACAGAACAATATCACTCATAAACACAGATACAAAAATATCAAATGAAATACTAGCAAACTGAATCTAAGAACACATCAAAAGAAAAAGTCATTTACAATGATCAGTTCAGCTTCATACCAGAGATGTAGAATCGCACAACATATAAAAATCTACCAGAGAAATCCACCATATAAATAAATTGAAAGAAAGGAAAAACATGATTATTTCATTAAATGTTGAAAAATCATTTGACAAAATCTAACACCCCTTAATGATTAAGGTCTTGGAAAGATCAGGAATACAAGGAACATAGCTAAATATAATAAGAGCAATGTACAACAAGACAATAGTCAACATCAAATTAAATGGAGAGAAATTCAAATGATTTCACTAAAATCAGGAACAAGACAAGGATGTCCATACCCTCCCATGTATGCTCAATAGAGTTCATGAAGTTCTGACTAGAGCAGTAAAACGAAAGGAGATCAAGTGTAATCAAATTGGAAAGGAATAAGTCAAAGTTTCACTTATTGCAGATGATCTGGTAGGATACATTACTGACTCAAAAACTCTACCAGGAAAAAAAAACTTTACCGGGGAACTCATACAGCTGATAAATATCTTTAGTAATATGGCAGGATACAAAATAAACTTAAAAAAATAGTAGCACTCCCATATACAAAAGAAAAAGAAGCTGAGAAAGATCATCCATCATAATAGCCACAAATAACATAAAACATCTTGGGGTAACATGAACTAAAGAAGTGAAAGACCTGTTCAACAAGAACTTTGAATCTTTGAAGAAAGAAATTGAAAAGATACTAGAAATTGGAACAATCTCCAATAATCTTGAATATGTACAATCAACATAGTAAAAATGACAATCCTACCAAAAGTTTTCTATAGATTCAGTGCAATTCCAATCAAAATTCCAATACAATTATTAATAGACCTTGAAAGAACAATACTCAACTTCATATGAAAAAAAAATACTATAGCCAAAACAATCCTGTACAATGAAGGAACTTCCAAATGACATCACCATCCCGGACATCAAATTTTATTATAGAGATACAGCATTAAAAACAGCTAGGTATTGGAATAAATACATAAAAACAGAGATGTTGATCAATGGAATCAAATCAAAGACCCTTCCCCATGGGGGAAGAAGGGAGGACAGAAGGGGAAAAGGGGTGAAGTGAGAAGAACTTGAGAGAACAGGATAGTCAGGATGGAGGAAGGACAGAGATGAGAAAAGGAAGGAGATAGTTTGATTGAGGCAGACATTATGGGGCTAGCAGAAACAAACAAAAAAACAAAAAACTGACACTAGATAAATTCCCAGAATCAACAATGATGACCTCAGCTAAGACCCTAAGCAATAGAGGAGAGGGTATCTGAACTGGCTTTGCTCTGTAGTCAGATTGATGAGTATCATAAAAGCCACTATAGAACTTTCATTTAGTAACAGATGGAGACAAGGTCAGAGACCCACAGTAGAGCACTAGAATGAGTTCCCAAAGTCCCCTTGAAGAGTGGGAGGAGTGAGAGTATGAGCAAAGAGGACAATACCATGATGGGGGCACCCACTGAAACAATTTACCTGAGCTAATGAGAACGCACCAACTCCAGCAGGACAGGAAAGTACCAAGCTTAGGAGAAAACTAGACTCTCTGAAAGTGGGTGACATTTGTATGGCTGGGGTAGATTTATCCCTGTTACTTTTACTGGGTCTTGTGAACCCAAACTCTTTGGATGGATACCTTGATTAGCCAAGATATAGTGGGGAGTGCCTTACCCTCTTTGAGGAGTGGATGGGTGGTGTTAGGAAGGGGGGAAGTAAGAGGATATTGGAGGACAGGAGGAAGTGATTACTGGGATTGGTATGTAAGATGAAAAAAAAGGATAGTTTGTTTTCTTTTAAAACAAATAAAATAAAAAACTAGTTGCCTTTTTGTAAACTATCATTGCACACTATAAACAAAACTACACTTGCATAATCATAAAAATGAATAGAATGTTCAACAATCAGTACATACTAGAAGTAGAAGAATTAAGCAAATGTGAGAATGTTAAATAGAAAGAAATTAAGAATTTATGAATTAGAAGATTTAATAACATTCCTAAAATATCAATAAGTACAAATTAACTACAAACAAATTCAAAACAAACTATCTTAAAACCTTAATTATGTTCTTGACAGATCCAATCTATATTTTATATAAAATAGCCTAAGCAATTTTAAAATGCAGAAAGATTCACACTCCTATTTTTATGAGACGTAAGAAAGTGGTAGTAATCAAAACAGCATGATATACCACAAATACAATTATGGAGAACAATAGAGCAAAAGGAAATTTGAATACTACAAATTGTCCATACTATCAAATATATCAAATTTTTTCATATAAAAAAAAAACCTGTACTTTTCAACGAGACCAGGGAAGTCTTTTAAACTCTTAATCTGAAAACCATATTTCTGTTTACTTCTGAAACAGATTGTACAAAGTTCAATGAACATACCTCATAGAATTATCTCCATCCCTATTTCTTTCAAAAGGCACAAGTAGCAATGAAAATCAACAAGTTGGATTATTGAAAATTGAAAAAAAAAAGTCTAGAGTCTGGAGTTGTGGTTCAGTGGCTAAAACACTTGCTACTCTCTCTAGAGACATGGGTTTGTTTTCAGCATCCATATATTGTGTTAGCCTGTAACACAAGTTGCACAAAATAGGATACCGCATTCTGCCCTTTGTGGACACTGGCATGCTTGTGATATGTGCTTGCATGCAAATGCAGATACATTCTACAAAGCTGCTCTATGACACGTCTCTACTATTGCAGCCTTGTTCTGTATGAATAAAATTTAAAAGGGTAAATCTCAGGTACAATGTATTCTTTTTAAGTTCAGGAGAAAAATGAAAAAGATTTACTTAGGAATTAGTGCAGAAAACCAATCATCCTGACATCTAGAGAATTAATGGATAATTGGAAGTGATGAAAGGTGATGTTTCTACAGTTTAAGAGTTTTTCTCTCCTAGTTTGCCAAATTTTGCAAATGTTTATTTAAAAATGCCAGTGCTGATGTTTTGATTGACAATGCCTTTGTTTAACAATAGCACAGCTGTTGATCATAATGGCAATTTCACGAGGAAGGGGAAGGAAAACTTGAAAGATGGCATTCAACCTCATCAAACTCTCAGACTAAAGAAGAAACTTTGATTTTTCTCTTATAGTTAGTAAACTTGATCTGATTTATGTCTGTTTAATAGAAGGTTAGATTCTCAGAAT
This sequence comes from Myodes glareolus, assembly GCF_982192425.1. Classification (NCBI taxonomy): domain Eukaryota; kingdom Metazoa; phylum Chordata; class Mammalia; order Rodentia; family Cricetidae; genus Myodes; species Myodes glareolus. The sequence goes on along the minus strand of NC_142036.1, from coordinate 32,500,100 downwards.
ACCCATCATCGTCATACTAATAATTCATATACATGCCTTTTCTTTTCCATTAAAAGAAAACAGATAATTTAAGAGCCGATAACAATGTTTCATAATCCAGGAACTGACAACTAAACATGAATATCAGCCATGAAAAATAATAGTGTCCGTTTTATGGAGTGTGATTTGGGTTAAATGTTCCTCTGTCCATAGGAAAGAGAGAGCAAAGGCCACTGACCTATCCAGTGTACACTTGAAGTAGACTTGAGGATAAAGTTGAAGACTGCTGAAGTACCTTTTAATTTTTGTTCCAGAAAATAACAAGGATTTTCCTGACATATTCTATATAGTAAACCTACAAATGAATTACTTTCTTTAATACACTCTAGATGATCTTTCTTTGCATATCTGTCAAGAACCACTATCGTCATGCCTAAACAATTAATCAGGAGAGAAAAAAAAAGAAACTTCATAAGATATTAGCTAGTTAGCTGTTTACTCTAACTTGGTTAAATAAATCACATATATGACTGCTAATTTTCCCAAACACTCTAAGTTAAGCAAGAACTTCCACATCTTATAAATGGCAAAGCTGGGGCTACACAAAGCTCCTTGGTTTCACATAAATCACAATATAAAGCAAGTACTTAAATCAATCCATGTTTGTCCCCAGATTTCACCCCAGTTTTGGTTTTTCAAGATAGAGGCTCTCTGTGTAGCCATGACTGACGTGGAACTCGCTCTGTAGACCAGGCTGGCTTGAACTCACAGAAATCTGCTTGCTTCTGCCTCCTTAGTCCTAGAATTAAAGCTATGCTCCACAACTTCCAAACGCTTTTTTATTTCATTTAAATAATAAAGCAAATTAGCTCTATCAGAATGATTGGATTGAATCTCTTTATCTCATTCCACTGTGCACAAATTCCAACTTGTGTCTAGTTCTTAGATTAAGTGAATTTAGTGTAGAGTTGTCATCCGTTACAAAGGGGAGGATGGAAACTTTAAGTAGTAAAAATATCTCTGTTTCCAAATTGCTTTACATATCAAAGCCTTCTGGAAAAGGCTGGCATAAACAGCTCACTTTCTGGAAATTTGTTTAAATCAACGTTCACATTCTTTAGAAAAGTAAACCACAATCCTTTGAGTGGAATTTATAAGCATCTCAAGCTGGCACTGCATTCGTTCACTTGAGTGTAGCTGAGTATAGCACCTATGATTTCTTCATGACTTCACCCAAATCTTGACGGCAAACACTGCATAACTTTCTCATTTTCAGTCATTCATCCTGTCTAATTTTTTTTCTTGCCTCCAGACTTAAAATGTTTAAACCTATTGAGTTTGTTCTATGGACTATGTGCCAGATGCAAATGTTTTGCATATGATCCTTTTGAAGTCACATTTGTTAAAGCAAGCCATTTACCTTGAATACTAATACACTGAAGAACAAAAGGCAAGAAAATTAAAGTCTGTAAGGAGGCAGCTGTGATGGTAAACAGCATAATGTAAAAGATTTAATACAAGAACCCTGAACAGTAACTAGCCTTCCCACTAACAGACATCAGCTAACATTTCTGTGATTCTATTTTTACAAGACAAAAGAGTTCTGTGTGTATACACATGCACATGTGCAGATGTATATGTGTCTATTCTCTTCACTTTGAACTATGTGAATTCTATCTGAGTCTATGGCTTAGTAGGTAAAACACCTTAGATTATAACCTACTACAGTTATTTTGCTTAATAGCCCTGCTGTTGAAAAGCATTCCTAATGTTTATGATTATATATGTAAAACTGAGCATCTCTCAGAGTTGACTAAAGAAGAATCTTCTTGCATCATGTATCATCAATGGAAAAATAAATAATTACTCTCAAATAGAAGAAAACAAGTTAATGAGTGAACTTTTCTTTATTTAAGGAAGGATATCTCCATGCAATACTGGCTTTCCTTTTTGTGAATCGTTATGTACATCAGGTAACTTTGAACTCAAAAAAGATTCATCTACCTCTGCTTTCCAAGTGGTAGTATGAAAGCAATACATCTCCAACTTGGGTGACAAGTACACAATTATTCACAAGTCATCAATATTAGCCACACCAGCACCAAGGAGAGGGAGCATCGTGAAAAAGAAAGTAGAAATAACACAAAAGTGGAAGGAGGAGGAAAAGTGCTGTGAAATTCTGTATTCTGGACATTACTTAACAATTGCATTCTTGAACTCATAGCACCTGCGGTTAGATGTAGAATATCTTCAGACTGTTAAGCTAGCCAAAATTTTTGCATAGGTGGGTCGAGGTTATCCAGGCCCAAACTCTTACTAAGGAGTTATTGGAAGTGGGTAGTTAAAAGAAATAGAATTTTTTCTTTTCTTAATATGTTTTAAGATTGGTTCCTAGATTCAGATTGGTTCATGGCCCCACACCCATGAATTTATAGTCTTGCTAACTGATATTAATAGTTTATTAAAACAATAAACCATGACTTCAGTAAAGGGGTGTTGGGAGAGATAAAAGGGAAGTGGAAAGAGATATAGATGTGATCACATTTATCATGTACATACATAAAATTTTCAAAATTAGATAAATATTCATTTTTGAAAAAAGAATATTTAGAATGACCATAGAACAGGATTTGCTATATAACTCTTTTTAGATATATTCCCCAATTTAAACTTATGGTTTAAGTAGAGTTCAAGGATTTTCCTCTAGGATATAATAGAGGTTATTTACTCCCAATGTCAGTAGCTCCTCGAACCTGAACTATAGAGTTCTTTGATGGGCCTGCTGTCAATGTCTACTCAAAGTTTTTCTTGTAAAAAAAGAAGTTTTCAGAAAAATCCATGACACAAGAGATGAGACAAAGGAGATTTTAAGTGTTCTGCCACACACTAAAGGTAACTGTAAAGAGATGGTGGAGCAGTTTCCAGTATTTTCTGAAGGATCTTTTTAGAACTTGCAGAAATTTCAGTCTAAACATGGGAGAATGATATTCCAAAAGAACCAGATCTTATGGGTCAGATGCTGCACTTCCTTCCAAGCACCTCAACATATAGCAGTTGTGATATCTGTTTCTTTTCCTCTCTTCATGATGAAGAATGTCAATTCCATGCTAAGCATATTTGTTTGTTGCTTAGCCATTTTTTTGTCAGCTATACACACCAAAATGTATCTGGCCAGATAATGTATTCTATCAAAGGGCAAAGTTGAAACTTTGATCTTGCTGGCCAAAAAATTTCAAGAAATCCTAGAAACCTATTTAAATTAACAACATCAGTCATTCTAGGGCACTGAACAAATGGCTGCTATTTTGCTGCTATTAAGAGAACATCTAAGATGGGGTTGGATATATTAGTTTTATGGTGAGCTAATCACTGGGAAGATAAACTTGATAGGAGCAACAGGAGGCAAAATTGCCTTCAGGGGTACTAAGCCAAAAAGAAAAAAAAATAACTATCTTGAGAGAAAACGTACTGAAAAACATAGAGATATAATCCCAAAGCAACATAAAATGTGGAATAAATTTGAGAAATTGATCAGTAAAATCACAATGTAAATTTACTGGACGTATTCCCAAAGTGGTTGCACTAGATTACAGCTGGAAAGTCATTGTATGTTTGGCAGGAGATAATAGTGGATGGATGTTAACAGAATACTTCATATGAATTCATGTACTTACAAATTTTAGCAAAAGAAATAAAAATATATTATCTAAAAGCATTTTAATGATGAACAATACTGTAAAAGAAGAGTATGGGAAGTAAGTAAAGAAAAATAAATTTATTATGATTTTATTTCTTTTACAAATATTTGTTTCTATTTAAAATAAACCTACAAAGGAAATAGAACTTTAAAAATGAAAATTTAAAGCCACATATGAATATGATTTAAACACTTATTTGTTTAATACCAGTTGTTTACTGTTAAGACTAAAGATTTTCCTACATAAAGAAATATAACAATAAAAACAATTAAATATTCCACAAAATATAATTTAGTTATGTATTATGTTATGATTTGAATTTATTCTCGCTCAAAGTTAACTTTATGTTCATAAATCTTTATTAAAGTTTTTACTGAAGTAACTTTATTTAAAAGAGTAGTTTGGACCTAGGGAGTTAAGTCCAGTGTTCCAATGTGGGTCTCTGTCTCAATCTCCATCCATCGCCAGAGGAAGGTTCTATGGTGATATGCAAAATATTCATCAGTATGGTTGTGGGCCAAGGCCGGTTCAGGCACTCCTCTGTCCAGAGAACAATCTGGGGATCTCTCCTTGGGCCTGGGATTCCCTTTATAATAAAGTCTCTTGTAAACCCTAAAATGACTCCCTTAGTTGAGATATATACTTCCCTGATCCCATATCCATCCTTCCTCCGACCCCCCATCCCAATCCCCCGAGCTTTCCCCATTCCTCCCCTACTCCCTTCTCTCTAACCCTCTTCCCTTCCAACAACCCCCCCGACACACCCTCCCATGCACCCGAGGTTGCCTGGCACTCTTGTCTACTTCCAATCTCCAGGAGGATAACTACATGATTTTCTTCAGGTTCACCTTCTTATTTAGCTTCTCTAGGATCACGAATAATAGGCTCAAAACCTTTAATTATGGCTAGAATCCACTTATGAGTGAATACATACCTAATGAGAAGCAGAAGAAAAGAGAACGTGAGCAAAGAAGGCAAGACCAGAGGGACCCTTCACCCATTGATGGAGGGAGATTGAGACAGAGACCCACATTGAAGCACTGGACTGAGCCCCCAAGGTCTAAATGAGGAGCAGAAGGAAGGAGAACATGAACAAGAAAGGCAGGACCGTGAGGAGTGCGTTCACCCATTGATACAAAGGGACTGATCTAATGAGAATTCACCAAGGCCAGTTGGACTGGGACTGAACGAGCACGTGATCCAACCATATTCTCTGAATGTGGCTGGCACGGGGTCTCTCTGAAAAGCCATTGACAATGACACTGGGACTTGTTTCCTCTGCATATACTGGATTTTTGGGATCCAGTCTGTTTGGATGCTCACCTTCCTGGACCTGGAGGGAGGAGGGAAGAACTTGAACTTCCCTCAGGGCAGGAAATCCTAACTACTCTTAGGGATGGAGAGGGAGGTGGAGAGGGAGTGGGGGGAGTGGGAGGGTGTTGGGAGGAGGGGCGGAAATGGAAACTTTTATAAATTAATAAACTTTTATAAATTTAAAAAAAAGAGTAGTATGTTTCTGCCAACAGAATAAATCTCAAACAGGCAAACATCATGTAAAGGAAGATCATGACCTTTTGGTGATGAACTTAGACTTAAAATAAAAAGCACAAGAAAATGTAAATCTTACAATGAAAGTGATTTTAGTGTCACTGAAATATTTTAAAGGATCTGATATAAATATGAAGCAAACAATTTTGGAGAAAAACTTTTTTCTATAGAAATCATAATTTTGTTCAAAGTGTAGGCTGACACAAAGTCATAATTCTCATGTTCTACACAGCACATCAAATACTTCTATTCCACCCATAAATTAGGAGTTTTAATGTAAAAAACTGATATTATGCCACAACTTACATGTCTACCTTGTGTGAAAATGAACATTAGAGATTTTATTACTTTGAGTTTTTATGGTATGTCATGAGGACAACTAGTAAAATATTATGATCTTGTAAAATGTATGTCTACATTATAAGACAGGACAGATTCACATCTATTGATGATATAGAAGAGGTTATTTACAAGGAAAGCTATCTATATCTTTCCAACTTAGATGACATTTCTCATCATATTCATCATAACCTTGTCAAAAAATATCAATTCTAAATGAGTCTGTCACATTAGGTCTCCACACCAGAAGATTGCTCAGCATAGTGGGCATAAAAGAAAGATCCAAAATCCAATTACTCTCAATATCTTTAGTTTTTTACACATAAGCTTCAAATAATACCCAGGGCTTCTTCTGTACTTCTTACAGTCTTTGTTCTCATGTATATATTAAGACAATAATCTGATATCTTTTGTTAAATGGTCAAAAGCCTTGGCAGATGATCTTGTTTTATGCACAAATTATATAAAGTGAATTGGAATTCCTTCACTTTCATTGCTAAAGCGATGCTTCCAGTGTTCTTTCCCTATGCTTTCTTGATCCTCCCATGTGTGTTCTTTTCCTCTACAAGAGTCCACTTCACTCATTGGCTTTATAACTCATCAACGGCAGCCTCCAGGGCCCTGTTGCCCACACTCCTCTGCATTGTTACTCTCTTGTATTCCATTTGGTTACTTCCATTGTCTTCAGTGATTTTTATCTAGTTTTCTATCCTCAAAAATTCTTACTTCTTATTGACATACAGATTTCTTTATTCACAACCCCTTTTGCTACCCAGACTTCCAGAAATCACACCCTAGATTCAACAATTAATTTCTTATTTTATTATCTCTCCAGTTTAATCAAAAAGATTCTTCGACCTGTGTATTTTAAAACACCCTTTAGTTTTATTTTTGCTTTGATTCCAATTGTCCTTGTAAGTTATAATAAACAAAAATTTGAAGATACTTTTCATTAATTCTTTGTCATGAACTAAAATAATACCACTAAATCTCCTGGGTCTTCATTTGACATAGAAATAATTGGAGTGTAGATTTTAAGACTTAGCATCCACAAATCTACCAGCCAGTTTTTCTTCTGTCTTTCTCATCTATACCCTAATAGAAAAGATATATATTATGTGCATTTAACAAAGCAAATTTTAGGGAGTGGAGGAAGCCAGGATTGGTTGATGCCCTAAGTAGTGTGCATTGTTGACATGGGAACTATCATGCCAAGAATTCCAGTGCTTCAGACTCACAGGAGTGGCAATGTCTTACCTGAGTAAGGCTCAGAAGGATGTCAAAGCTTTCCCTTATGGTTCAAATATGAGACAATGTTTATGGGTCTTTGATCAGTATGTACAAAAATTAAGAGCTGTATTATCCACTTCCAGATGATTACTGCCTGAGACTGCAGAAGACACTTACTGATATCAGATTTTCTATAGATCTATGTGTATATAAAGCTCAATACCTCTAGTTATGGTTCCAGGAAACAAACAGTCTAAATCTTAGTAGTAATTGGCCAGGTCAAAAGAGTAGTTAAACTCGAAATGCTTGTTTTTGTTTGCTTAAGAAGGGATTAGATAAACATTGAAGGAGACTTCCATATTCACTATCCTCAATCACACACCTAATCCAATAAATAACTGATCCATATTCACGATGCATCTCAAACATTGCTCTTGTTCTTTTGTGTTCATAATGATGGATTACATTAAAAGGAAAGATTTTAAAATTTATTAAGGAAACTTAAATATATAAGTTAGATCATTTCAGGGGGTATTTTTTCATTAATTTCATTTACCCTTGATTTATTATGGAAAAATCATTGAAAATTTTGCTTTAAAGTACCTGGTCCCTAATGCAAAACATCTTAAAACATTTCTTTCAGGCCAAGGGGAAATGGAGATTACAGAAAGAATATTTTTTATTCTTAAATTAGCAAAAAAATATTAATACTCCAAAATGCTGGCAATTTACTGCCTTGTGAGTCCTGTGCTAAAAAAAAAAGTCTAGAATTTGTGTGTTATAATTCCTCTAACAGCAAAAAGTACAGGTAGAATAGACTCCTAAGGCTAATAAATGTAAAGGGAAGAATAGAGGACTGTCCTGGGGTTGGGAATAGATTATTGACATTTGTTTTAATTACATTTTAGCATTATCTTCACGCTATCTATAACTTCAGCTTAGTTCTCTAAGCACTAAAATGACTACTATATGATTGATTTTATGTCATGACGTAGCAGTTCAGCAATTGGGCTGCCTTCAGGAGTGAGAGCATAACTCGTTCATGCTAGGAGAAAAGATTTTCAGTTTGATCTGAGTATTTTGTTGTTAGAGGAGGATGCTAGTAAGTTCCTGGTCGCTTAGTCCCAAAATAATCATACAGAAACTACACTAATTATATCACTGCTGGGCCCATTTGCTCTAGCTTCTTATTGTCTAACTATTACATATTAATTTACCTCATTTCTATTAATCTGTGTATTGTTACATGACTGTGGCTTACTGGCTAAAATTCCAGTGTCTGTCTCCAGTGGGGCTACAAGGATTTTCTCTAACTCTTCCTTCTTTCTCCCAGCATTCAGTTTAGTTTTCCCCACCTACCTCTATTCCCTGCACAGACCCAAGAGAGTTTTCTTTATTCAGTAATGGCAATTAAAGCATACAGAGGTGAATCCCACATCATTTTGTATTTAAAGCCATGAACCATACCCTACATATAAACTGCGCAAATATAAATCATAATTTCACCAAGGCTTTGGTTATGCCTTAAATAGCTAGGAAATAAACCAAATGGCCAAAATTATTTGGAAGAAATCCTTGCATGACTTTCGAATGCATTTTAAGTAGATTTATTTTGCAAAACAGGCAACATCTTGAAAAATTCATATTTTCCTAATTATCTGTAACTGCTACTATTTACATTTGTTTTACAAATCCTTATCCCAATTATGTCCTGTAACAGTTGCTTAACTCTAAAAGTGCATACACCAAGTCTTTCTCAGTGACGTTATAGTGCTGTTGTTTCTTTTCTTTTCATTACATCACAGATTTCAAATGAAAGAATCAATGACTACACATAGATTTCTGTTATCCAGAAACCAAAGGTGTATTATACAGACAAGTATATTTCATTGAGACTTTTAGTTGACTTTCTTTTGTACATAAAGATAAATTTATAACCAAGTGTTTGGTGAGAAATCAACATTTTCTATTAAATGGAATAAAAATTAATTAAAACAAATATAAGGATTTTTATGCAGTATTAAGAAACTTTACAGACTTATCAGATCTTAGCATCCTATAGTGAAGCACAGATTGATTAAGAAAGGAGCATCTCATTTTGGAACCATAATTTCTAAAGAAGTACACCCATTCACTCTTTAACTATGGAATAAAATTATACATATTTATTGGGTATCATGAGATGTTCCAATGTACATATGTATTATGTGATGCCAAAATGAATGCTATTGTAAATGTATCTATCTTTACATTTTTTTTAACTTCTTAATGACAGAAAAGTCAATTTTTTTTTTTTATAGTAAATTTTATTAAATTATAAAAGTTTCCAATTCCGCCCCCCCTCCCAACACCCTCCCACTCCCCCCACTCCCCCCCCTCCTTCCCCTCCGTCCCCCAGGGCAGTCAGGGTTTCCTGCCCTGTGGGAAGCTCCAGCTCCCTCCCCCTCCCTCCAGGTCCAGGAAGGCTAGCATCCAAACAGACTGGATCCCCAAAATCCAGCATATGCAGAGGAAACAGGTCCCAGTGTCATAGTCAATGGCTTTTCAGAAAGACCCCGGGCCAGCCACAGTCAGAGAATCCGGCCAAATTCCAAGAATCTGGCTAGATCACGTCCTCGTTCAGTCCCAGTCCGGCTGGCCCTGGTAAACTCTCATCAGATCCGTTCCCTTGTATCAGTGGGTGATAGCATCCCTCGCAGTACTGATTTCGTTTTTCATGTTCCTCCTCCTTCCGCTCCCCCTCCGGACCTCGGGGGGCTCAATCCGGTGCTCCAATGTGGGCCTCCGACTGCATAGCCGTCCTTCGCCAGAGGAAGGATCTATGGTGATAAGCAAAATATACATCAGTATGGTCATGGGCCACGGCCGATTCAGGCACCCTCTCCTCTGTCCAGAGAGCAATCTGGGGGATTTCTCCTTGGACCTGGGATCCCATATATAATCAAGTCTCCTGTAAACCCTAAAATGGCTCCCTTAGTTGAAATATATTGTTCCCTGATCCCATATTCATCCTACCTCCCTCCCCCCCCCATCCCCGGCCACCAAGCTTTCCCCGTTCCTCCCCTACTCCCTTCTCTCTAGTCCTCTCCCCCTCCATCGACCCTCCCACCCCCCCATGCACCCGAGGTTACCTGGGACTCATGTATATTTCCTACCTCCTGGTGGATAGCTAAATAATCTTCATCAGGTTCATCTTCTTATTTAGCTTCACTAGGATCACGAATAATAGGCTCAAAGACCTTTAATTATGGTTAGAATCCACTTATGAGTGAATACATACCGTGTTCCTCTTTTTGGGTCTGGCTTACCTCACTCAGTAAAGCGTTTTCTATTTCCATCCATTTGCATGCAAAATTCAAGATGTCATTGTTTTTTACCGCCGAGTAAAACTCTAATGTATATATGTTCCACACCTTTTTTAACCATTCTTCTATTGAGGGGCACCTAGGTTGTTTCCATGATCTGGCTATTACAAATAGTGCAGCTATGAACATAGTTGAACAAATGCTTTTGTAGTATGTTAGGGAATCTTTAGGGTATATTCCCAAGAGTGGTATTGCTGGGTCCTGAGGGAGGTTGACTCCCAGTTTCCTGAGAAACCGCCACACTGATTTCCACAGTGGCTGCACGAGTTTGCATTCCCACCAACAATGGATGAGTGTTCCCCTCACCCCACATCCTCTCCAGCATAGGCTATCGTTGGTGTTTTTGACTTTAGCTATTCTGACAGGTGTAAGATGGTATCTCAAAGTGGTTTTGATTTGCATTTCCCTGATCGCTAGGGAGGTTGAGCATGACCTTAAGTGTCTTCTGGCCATTCGAAGTTCATCTGTTGTGAATTCTCTGTTAAGTTCAGTACCCCATTTTTTAATTGGGTTAATTAGAGTTTTAGTGCCTAGTTTCTTGAGTTCTTTGTATATTTTGGAGATCAGACCTTTGTCTGATGAGGGGTTGGTGAAGATCTTCTCCCAGTACATAAGCGACCCCAAAAACTCTACCAAAGAACTCCTACAGCTGATAAACACCTTTAGTAACGTGGCAGGATACAAGATCAACTCCAAAAAATCAGTGGCCCTCCTATACACAAAGGATAAAGAAGCAGAGAGGGAAATCAGAGAAGCATCACCCTTCATGATAGCCACAAATAGCATAAAATATCTTGGGGTTACTCTAACCAAGGAAGTGAAAGACCTATTTGACAAAAACTTTAAGTCTTTGAAGAAAGAAATTGAGGAGGATACCAGAAAATGGAAAGACCTCCCCTGCTCTTGGATTGGGAGAATCAACATAGTAAAAATGGCAATTCTACCAAAAGCAATCTATAGATTCAATGCAATCCCCATCAAAATCCCATCAAACTTCTTCACAGACCTTGAGAGAACAATAATCAAGTTTATATGGCAAAACAAAAAACCCAGGATAGCCAAAACAATCTTATACAATAAAAGAACTTCTGGAGGCATTACCATCCCTGACTTCAAACTCTATTATAGAGCTACAGTATTGAAAACAGCTTGGTATTGGCATAAGAACAGAGAAGTCGACTTATGGAATCGAATAGAAGACCCAGATATTAACCCACAAACTTATGAACACCTAATTTTCGACAAGGGAGCTAAAGGTATACAATGGAAGAAGGAAAGCATCTTTAACAAATGGTGCTGGCATAACTGGATGTCAACCTGTAAAAAAATGAAAGTAGATCCATATCTATCACCATGCACAAAAATCAAGTCCAAATGGATTAAAGACATCAACATTAATTCGTCCACTTTGAACCTGATAGAAGAGAAAGTGGGAAGTAGTCTACAAGATTTAGGCACAGGAGGCCTCTTCCTAAGTAGGACCCCAGCAGCACAGACAATAAGAGAAACAATGAATAAATGGGATCTACTGAAACTGGGAAGCTTCTGTAAAGCAAAGGACACTGTCAGTAGGACAAAAAGGCTGCCTTCTGACTGGGAGAAGAAAAGTCAATTTTTTGACATCACTTCCTGGTGCATTTGAACATCAGATATACTTTCCCACCTTGTTAAAAATAAACTCCAATTGAGTAAACTTTTTCCATGAAGAAATGTATTTATTGAGCCTGCTTGTATCACACTCTGTACCCTTTTTATTTTGTTTTGTTTTGTTTCATGCCGTGGACATTAAGAATATTCTAAAATGCCTTAGTATTCAACTAAGTACATTTGAAACCTTATCACAATTATGTGAGTCCCTGCCATTTGGTAACATATAACTAAACAAAGCCTTAGCTTCTCATTTAGTAGATTTCCCTTCTGGGAAATAATACATTATCATTTTGAAACTTTGGTTAATTAAGTATGTTCATTCCTCATACTGATGATGTATACTATTTTTGAATTCAAGTCTTTGGGAAACCAATATATCCACTAGAACATTTTGCTGTTATTTTTTATTACAATGTCACTAGATAGTCTATGCCAATTTCTCAATTGAGATTTTTTTTTTTGCTTTCTTTATTCTATTTCCTGTATATGTTACTGTCTTTTTTTCTTTCTTCTCATTATTTTTTATTTTGATAGATTTTTGAAAACTGTGAAAATCTAACCATTAGGACTAGAACCAGTCAACCAGTCTCAGTGCAAAGATGGAACAAAATACAAGTTCCATGCACTATGGCTGCTGATTTGGAAGCAGAAGGCAGCATTGACTTTTTTTGTATAATGCAAAGGTGATTCCTAAAATGGACAGTTCTCACAATGAGTAAAGTTCTCTGGACATTATTGAGCCCAAACTTCACTATTTACATGATAACAGCTCCATTATTTCCCAAATTTCATCTGGAGATTTAAGACAATTTACTAAATGTTTTGCAACTTCAGCAAAACCTGCTAATCAGGTGCAGGTTGAACTCCTTTCTGCCAAGATGGAAGCAGTATATGTGATTTTTGGGCATTCCTCACACTCACGGGAGGGTGCACCTGGTCTTGGTTAATTGGGTGAAGGAGTTTTGCCTGTAAGGTAGAAGGAATTAGTGACAGGTTTCTTATTCTCTGGACTCCCTGAGGTGGGATAAAATGTTTGACTGGCTTCCTTATTTTATAATATCAATTGGAGACAGACATAATTAAAAGAGAGATAATTCAACATGAAGTTTCTTCTTTGTTGGGGATGATAAATACTAATAGTACAGTTTCGGTATATATTGGTGAGATGGCTTTAATTTAACATACTTAGCCAGCAATAGGCAGTCACTGACATCATTTAGCTACACTGGGTTATAAATTCGTCATTACGTGACTTAGTTGAGTGATTTTGAGTAGGTAGTATAAAGTTTATTGGAGCTCAAGAAAGGAAACCACCACACCTGGCAAGCTCTGACATCGGGAAGAATGCCTTGTGGGAGTTAGTTAGACCTTCTAATATGATCAATGGCCTGATGTTACCCAGCAGACGGAAATAAAAGACTTGACTTGGAAAGTGTATTAATTCTTTCGGGCTATTTGGTATAATTTAATGCACCATAAAGTGCCCTAGGGTATTCAAAGAGTTAAATTCCCTTGGAAAAAATGAAGAATAATTCCCCCTTTTCCTGGAAAAAAATCAGCCCCATATGTATAGAAAAAAAACTTTATTAGTAGCGGTTTAAAATGGGGTTCACTATAAGATTTTCCTAGGTCCAATTCTGTGCCATCTGTCCTCCCCCCCTCCTTACTAGTAAAAGTAATAAAATGTGCACATTCATTGACAAGGAATACAGTTTGATGTCATCTAAGGGTTGTAAAGCTCCATTGTCTTGGGGACTCTGATTCATCAAGATGCTATGGTAATGTCTGATTTCCAATTGATCTATTACAAATTTTCTGATTCATGCTAATTGTCTAATTGACTAGTAATACATGAAAAGAACAGGGTAAAAACAGTAAGGAAGAGACCCTATGTAAACGATAAAAATGACTGTCAAAACAAAGGGTAGTGAAAGAGTGGGTCTGCATGGGAGAGTCACTGCAAATAAAACACATTAGTGCTTTTCTATTTTCATGCTCTCCTCTAAAAGGGAAAAAAAACCACTTAAAGTAAAAGGATTTAAATTTTGCTAAGGAGTGTTCCCTTGGGGTCCCATCACAAAAGACAATTGCAGGCAATAAAGAATTTAAAGAGCCCAATTTCTTTGTCATGGCACTAGCTAGCCTTTATTAATAAATCATGGCCTGGGTTTCAGCAGAAGGTGGTCTACATTTCCCCCTTTTCTTTGTCTTTTCAGGCCAAAATTTTATTGAGGGAGGTTTTAAAAAACTCCTACTCAGTTAACCTTCAAACTTGTAACACACGGTCTTAGTGAGAACATAAGCTTCCATGTGTACATTTTGCAAGCCACAGTGTCCTCTGGAAGCATAGACTCATGTTAGAAGTACTGCTGGGAAGGCAACTGTGCTAAATGACAAAAAGGGAGTGAAAAAAAATAAGAAAAAGGCAGAGACAGGTGATGGAGGAGAGTTAACTGTCTATGTGTTACTTTCATTGGTTAATAAAGAAACTGCCTTGGCTTTTGATAGGACAGCAGCTTAGATAGGTGGAGTAGACAGAACAGAATGCTGGGAGGAAGAAGGCAATGAGGCAGTCGCCATGACTCTCCTCTCCCAGACAGCTGCAGGTTAGAATCCTCCTGGTAAGCCACCACCTCGTGGTGCTACACAGATTATTAGAAACGGATTAGATCAATATGTAAGAGTTAGCTAATAAGAGGCTACAGATAATTGACCAAGCAGTGTTTAAAAAAATACAGTTTCCGTGTAATTATTTCAGGGGTAAAACTAGATGGGAGATGGGCGGCGGGAAGTGGCCCACCACTCCTTTTACAGACAGGAAAAAAGAGACAGAGGGGGAATTGAATTTGATACTTGTACTGTGTTAGATTTTGAATTTTGACCTCTAGATAATTTGGTGTTTTTTTCATCTTTCTTATTTCTTTTGCTTTCTTCCTTCTTTCCTTCTTTCTTTCCTTCCTTCCTTCCTTCTTTTTTCATTATTTCTTTCTTTTCTGTTTTCTGAATGTCTTATATTCTGTATTTTTTTACTCTGTGATGATAATAGCAGAGTGCATAAATGTCATTTACTACATTGCTCCCAGATAGTTTTATTAATACATAAAGAGCATTGTACATGCTTTTCAGCAAGGGAAAATTAAGGCCGGGAGGCAAAGATTTCTTCCTGAAACTGTTTTCTGAGTGAGAGATAAGTCAAGGACAGAACTTAAAGTAACATGTTTCTTGTGGTATTAAATGACAGGAGTGCAATTCCACACTGCCTCGTGGTTTACTAGAATGTGGTGGCACCTTATCTCTGCAGGCCTACAGAGGTTTTAAAGTCCATTTCTTTTCTTTATCTAATATGATCTCTAGAACATCCTTGTGCCCCAGTCTGTTGAAAGCCCCAGCTTGCCCTCACTTAGTATGAGATTCAGAAGTTTCCAAAGCTTATGGATTTAGAATATCACTGAGGAAGCTCTAGAAGCCAGATAGCCCTTCCAATTAGTGTACATTTAGTTGTACATCGTAACTTAAAAGGCTTTGGGTATTTTTATTTTCCCTTTTCTTTTTTATTATTTTTCCATAAACTATAATAAGATTATGTTTACCCCTCCTGCGATATCTCATATAACTTTTCTAACAGCAGTCCACCAAATTCATGCTCACTTCCCATCTCCACAACAATTCAAAGCAAAAAGTGAAATTCAAAGCAAGCAACAATAAAACAATAAAAAAGAAACAAAACAGAATAAAAAGTCACCCTTCACACACACACAATGGATTCTGTTTTGTGTTAGTCTACTGTTCCTGAGATTGGGACTTACCTGGGGTGTGACTGAAATATCCAATGACACCTAATTTTCCATTTCCCGGTTAGTATCTGCTTCAAATAGCTTCATGGTAAGGATGTGGCTTGTCTACCTCCCCTTTCCTGTGATTAGATTGGGTCTGATCTGAACTTGTGCAAGTGCTGAGCCTCTTTCCAGTTCCTGTGAGCTCATACATGTGTCAGTTCTGTCGTATTTGGAAGACACTGTTTACTTGGAATCATTTATCATCTCTGATTCCTAATCATCAGCCCTGTAAATGTGCATACAAGTAATAATAAACTGAGCAGATGTATTTAGGAATACATAAGTATATACAGCTAGGCATATAAATGTGACATTGATTAATAAAAATAGAGATGAATTTTTAAGAGAACAAGAAGGGGTATCTGGGAGGCTTTGATAGAGAAAGGGGAAAAGGGAAATTATGATTTATATTCTAAATAAAAAATAAAAGGGACTTTTTCCTGTTTATGCCCCCACCAGTGCCTTTTTGATCAGCAAATCTGTGCTGTAGCTTCATTTATGTGTTAGAACATACTCCAGTTAGCATTCTAATATAAAGATAATGTTATGATTAAAAAAAAACTTTGTGAATTCCAGTTTAACAGTGATTTAATAGTAACTACTGTATAGGTCAAAACATCTCATTAATTCTTTTCTACTTTGCATGTTCTCAAAAGGATCACTGTAAATGAATGCCCATATTCACACAAATGTATTTACTGTTGGTTTTGCTTTTGATTTTCTAGCAATAGATATTGCCAATTAAGAGAAATAGTCTTGAGATCACTGTTGGTTCAATTTGTTTCTATGACACAGCACTTTCTCTTCTCATTTTCTGGTTTCTGCCTTTCAAATCTTAGTTCTATTTCATTATTTTTTTTCTTATTTATTTATTTATAAGAATTTCCACTTCCTCCCCTCCTCCCAATACCCTCCCGCTCCGCCCACTCCCTCTCCTCCTCCCTCTCCAGTACCAAGAGCATTCATGATTTCCTGCCCTGTGGGAAGTCCAAGTTCCTCCCCCCTCCCTCCAGGTCCAGGAAGGTGAGCATCCAAACAGACCAGGAAAACAAAAAGCCAGTCCATGCAGATGAAACAAGACCCAGTGCCATTGTTAATGGCTTCTCAGTCAGCCCCCATGTCAGCCACATTCAGAGAATCTGGTTTGATCACAAGCTCATTCAGTCCCAGTCCAGCTGGACATGGTGAGCTCTCATTCAATCAGTCCCCTTGTATCAGTGGGTGAACGCACCCTTCGCAGTCCTGACTTCCTTTTTCATGTTCTCCCTACTTCGGCTCTTCATTTGGACCTTGGGGGCTCAGTCCAGTGCTCCAATGTGGGTCTCCATCTCTATCTCCATCCATCATCGGATGAAGGTTCTCTCTGGTTCTGCCTTCCTTGCTCACGTTCTCCCTCCATCTGCTTCTCATTTGGACCTAGGGAGTTAAGTTCAGTGTTTCAATATGTGTCTCTGTCTCTATCTCCATCCTTCACCAAATGCAGGCTCTGTGGTGACATGCAAAGTATTCATCAGTATGGTTATGGAACAAGGCCAGTTCAGGCACCCTCTCCTCTGCTGCCCAGGGAACAATCTGGAGACCTCTCCTTGGGCCTGGGAACCCTTCCAGAATCAAGTCTCTTGCAAACCCTAAAATGGCTCCCTTAGTTGAGATATAAACTTCCCTGCTCCCATAGCCATCCTTCTTCCCTCCCTCCTCCCAATTCTTCCAAGCCATCCCCAATCCCCCCCTCTCCCCTCTCCCTAACAATCTCCCCTTACTTCCACCCCCCACACTCCCCAGACACCCAAGTTTGCCTGGCAATCTTGTCTACTTCCAATATCCAGGAGGATAACTATATGATTTTCTTCAGGTTCACCTTCTTATTTAACTTCTCTAGGATCACGAATTATAGACTCAAAGACCTTTAACTATGGCTAGAATCCACTTATGAGTGAGTACATACCATATTCCTATCTTTGGGTCTGGGTTACCTCACTCAGTAAAGCGTGTTCTATTTCCATCCATTTGCATGCAAAATTCAAGATGTCATTGTTTTTTACTGCTGAGTAAAACTCTAATGTGTATATGTTCCACACCTTTTTAAACCATTCTTCTATTGAGGGGCACCTAGGTTGTTTCCATGTTCTGGCTATTGCAAATAGTGCTATGAACATAGTTGAACAAATACTTTTGTAGTATGATAGGGCATCTCTTGGGTATATTCCCAAGAGTGGAATTGCTGGGTCCTGAGGGAGGTTGACTCCCAGTTTCCTGAGAAACTGCTACACTATTTCCACAGTGGCTGCACAAGTTTGCATTCCCACCAACAGTGGATGAGTGTTCCCCTCACTCCACATCCTCTCCAGCATAGGCTATCATTGGTATTTTTGATTTTAGCTCTTCTGACAGGTGTAAGATAGTATCTCAAAGTGGTTTTGATTTGCATTTCCCTGATTGCTAAGGAGGTTGAGCATGACCTTAAGTTTCTTTTGGCCATTCGAAGTTCTTCTGTTAAGAATTATCTGTACAGTTCAGTACTCCATTTTTTAATTGGGTTAATTAGAGTTTGGGTGTCTAGTTTCTTGAGTTCTTTGTATATTTTGGAGATCAGACCTTTGTCTGTTGAGGGGTTGGTGAAGATCTTCTCCCAGTCGGAAGGGAGCCTTTTTGTCTTACTGACAGTGTCCTTTGCTTTACAGAAGCTTCTCAGTTTAAGTAGGTCCCATTTACTCATTGATTCTCTTATTGTCTGTGCTACTGGGGTTCTACTTAGGAAGTGGCCTCCTGTGCCTATATCTTGTAGACTACTTCCCACTTTCTCTTCTATCAGGTTCAAAGTGGATAGATTAATGTTGATGTCTTTAATCCATTTGGACTTGAGTTTTGTGCATGATGATAGATATGGATCTACTTTCATTCTTCTACAGGTTGACATCCAGTTATGCCAGCACCATTTGTTAAAGATGCTTTCATTCTTCCATTATATACCTTTAGCTCCCTTGTCAAAAATGAGGTGTTCATAGGTTTGGGGGTTAATATCTGGGTTTTCTATTCGATTCCATAGGTCGACTTCTCTGTTCTTATGCCAATACCAAGCTGTTTTCAATACTGTAGCTCCTATAATTCGTGATCCTAGAGAAGCTAAATAACAAGTTGAAAATGAAGAAAATCTTATAGTTATCCTTTTGGATATTGGAAGTAGACAAGATTGCCAGACAAACTTGGGTGCAGAGAGGGTGGGGTGGGGGGGTGGAAGTAAGGGGAGATGGTTAGAGAGAAGGGAGAGGGGGAGGATTGGGGATGGCTTGGGGGAATGGGAGGGGGTAGGAAGGATGGATATGGGACTAGAGAAGTATATATCTCAACTAAGGGAGCAATTTTAGGGTTTGCAAGAGACTTGATTCTGGAGGGGTTCCCGGGTCCAAGGAGCGGTCCCCAGATTGTTCCCTGGGCAGCAGAGAAGAGCGTACCTGAACTGGCCCTGGTCCATACCATACTGATGAATATTTTGTATATCACCATAGATCCTTCATCAGGCGATGGATGGAGATAGAGATAGAGACACACATTGGAACACTGGACTTAACTCCCTATGTCCAAATGAGAAGCAGAAGGAGGGAGAACGTGAGCAAGAAAGGCAGAACTAGAGGGAACCTTCATCTGACAATAGGTGGAGATAGAGACGGAGACCTACATTGGAGCACTGGACTGAGCTCCCAAGGTCCAAATGAGAAGCATAAGGAGAAAGATCATGAAAAAGGAAATCAGAACCGTGTGGGATGCGTTCACCCTTGGATACAAAGGGACTGATCGAATGAGAGCTCACCAAGGCCACCTGGACTGGGATTGAACGAGCACGTGATCAAACCAGAGTCTCTAAATGTGACTGACATGGTGCCTGACTGAGAAGCCATTGTCAATGGCACTGGGTCTTGTTTTGTCTGCATGTACTAGCTTTCTGGGATCCTAGTCTGTTTGGATGCTCACCTTCCTAGACCTGGAGGGAGAGGGGAGGAACTTGAACTTCCCACATGATAGGAAACCCTGACTGCTCTTAGGACTGGAGAGGAAGGAGGGGTGGGAGTGGGGAGGGAGGAGAGGGAGTGGGGAGAATGGGAGGGTAGGGGGAGGAGGGGAGGAAGTGAAAATTTTTATAAACAAATAAATTAATTAATAAAAAAATTAAAAAAAATACTGTAGCTCTGTAATAGGGTTTGAAGTCAAGGATGGTAATGCCTCCAGAAGTTCCTTTATTATATAAGATTGTTTTGGCTATCCTGGGTTTTTTGTTTTGCCAAATAAACTTGATTGTTGTTCTCTCAAGATCTGTGAAGAAGTTTGATGGGATTTTGAAGGGGATTGCATTGAATCTATAGATTGCTTTTGGTAGAATTGCCATTTTTACTATGTTGATTCTCCCAATCCAAGAGCAGGGGAGGTCTTTCCATTTTCTGGTATCCTCCTCAATTTCCTTCTTCAAGGACTTAAAGTTCTTGTCAAATAGGTCTTTCACTTCCTTGGTTAGAGTTACCTTAAGATATTTTATGCTATTTGTGGCTATCGTGAAAGATGATGTTTCTCTGATTTCCCTCTCTGCTTCTTTATCCTTTGTGTATAGGAGGGCAACCGATTTTTGGAGTTGATCTTGTATCCTGCCACATTACTAAAGGTGTTTATCAACTGTAGGAGTTCTTTGGTAGAGTTTTTCTGATCACTTATGTACACTATCATATCATCTGCAAATAACGAAAGTTTAACTTCATCCTTTCCAATTTGAATGCCCTTGATCCCCTTATGTTGTCTTATTGCTATTGCTAGAACTTCAAGCACTATACTGAAGAGGTATGGAGAGAGTGGACTGCCTTGTCATGTTCCTGATTTTAGTGGAAAGGCTTTGATTTCCTCTCCATTCAATTTGATGTTAGCTGTCGGCTTGCTGTATATTGCTTTTATTATATTTAGGTATGATCCTCGTATACCCATTCTCTCCAACACCTTTATCATAAATGGGTGTTGAATTTTGTCAAATGCTATTTCAGCATCAAATGAAATGATCATATGGTTTTCTCTTTCAGTTTATTTACATGATGGATTACATTGATAGAATTGCGTATTTGAACCAGCCCTGCATCTCTGGGATGAAGCCTACTTGATCATAATGGATAATTTTTCTAATGTGTTCTTGGATTCGGTTTGCCAGTATTTTATTGAGAATTTTCGCGTCAATGTTCATGAGTGAGATTGGCCTGTAATTCTCTTTCTTGGTTGTGTCTTTGTGTGATTTCGGTATCAGAATAACTGAAGCTACATAAAAGTAGTTTGGCAATGACTCTTCTGTTTCTATATTGTGGAATACATTAAGGAGTATAGGTATTAGCTATTCCTGGAAGTTCTGGTAGAATCCTGCATTGAAACCATCTGGTCCTGGGCTTTTTCTGGTAGAGAGATTTTTGATTAAAGCTTCTAATTGTTCGTGACTTACAGGTCTATTTAGATTGTTCACCTGGTCTTGGTTAAACTTTGGTATATGATACTTATCTAAAAAAATGTCCGTTTCTTTTACATTTTCCAATTTTGTGGCATTTAGGCTTGTGTAGTAAGATCTAATGATTCTCTGAATTTCCTCTGTGTCTGTGTCTATGTTCCCCTTTTCATTTCTGATCTTATTAATTTGCATGTTCTCTCTCTGCCGTTTGACTAGTTTGGATAGGGGTTTGTCAATCTTGTTGATTTTCTCCAAGAACCAGCTTTTAGTTTCATTGATTCTTTGGATTGTTTTCTGTGTTTCTATTTTGTTGATTTCAGCCCTCAGTTTGATTATTTCCAGTCTTCTAGACCTCCTGGGTGAATCTGCTTCTTTTTTTCTAGAGCTTTCAAGTGTGCTGTTAAGTCTCCAATGTGTGTTTTCTCCATTTTCTTTAATTGGGCACTTAGTGCTATGAACTTTCCTCTTAGCACTGCTTTCATAGTGTCCCATAGGTTTGAGTATGTTGTGTCTTTATTTTCATTAAATTCAAGGAAGACTTTGATTTCTTTCTTATTTCTTGCTTGACCCAGGGGTGATTTAGTAGTTTACTGTTCAACTTCCATGAGTCTGTTGGCTTCTTGGGGGTAGCATTGTTGTTGAATTCTAACTTTAATCCATGGTGATCTGACAAGTCACAGGTGGTTACTAATTTTTTTTGTATCTGTGGGAGTTTGCTTTGTTACCGAGTATGTGGTCAATTTTTGAGAAGGTTCCATGAGCTGCAGAGAAGAAGGTATATTCTTTCCTATTTGGGTGGAATGTTCTGTAGATGTCTGTGAAGTCCATTTGATTCAATACCTCCAATAATTCTTTTATTTCTCTGTTAGGTTTCTGTCTGATTGACCTGTCCATTGGTGACAGAGGTGTGTTGAAGTCTCCTACTATTAGTGTCTGTGGTTTGATGACTGCCTTGAGTTCTAGAAGTATTTCTTTTACGTATGGGGGTGCCTTTATATCAGGGGCATAGATATTCAGGATTGAGACTTCTTCCTGATGAATTATCCCTGTTATTAGTATGAAATGTCCATCTCCATCTCTTCTGATTGATTTTAGTTTGAAGTCAATTTTGTTAGATGTTAGAATGGCCATACCCGCTTGTTTCTTAGGTCCATTTGCTTGGAAAACCTTTTCCCAACCCTTTACTCTGAGTAGGTGTCTGTCTTTGTGGTTGAAGTGTGTTTCTTGTAAACAGCAGAATGTTGGATCCTGTTTTTGTATCCAATCTCTACGTCTGTGCCTTTTCATAGGTGAATTGAGTCCATTGATATTAAGTGATATTAATGACCAGTGGTTGTTGACTCCGGTCATTTTTTAGGGGGTAGTAGAGTGTATGTGTTTTCCTTCTTTGAGTTGTGCTTTTGAATGGTCGCTAGATGTCTGAGTTATTGTAGGCATTGTTGGGAGTTTTGGATTCCTTGGGTTGCGATTTCCCTTCTAATATTCTCTGTAAGGCTTGATTTGTAGCTGCGTATTGTTTAAATTTGTTTTTATCCTGGAATATTTTGTTTTCTCCATTGATAGTGAACGATAGCTTGGCTGGGTTTAGTAGTCTGGGCTTTCATCCTTGGTCTCTTAGTTTCTGAAATACCTCTATCCAGGACCTTCTGGCTTTCATGGTTTCCATAGAGAAGTCTGGTGTAAGTCTGATAGGTTTACCTTTATAAGTTACTTGACCTTTTTCCTTTGCAGCTCTTAATATCCTTTCTTTAATCTGAATGCTTTGTGTTTTGATTATTATATGGCGAGGGGATGGTTTTTTTTTTTTGATCCAGTCTATTCAGTGTTCTGTATGCTTCTTGAATCTTCATAGGAATATTGTTCTTTAGGTTGGAAAAGTTTTTTTCTATAATTTTGTTGCATATATTTTCTGGATCTTTGATCTGCATTTCTTCTCCTTCTTCTACCCCTATTATTCTTCTTAGATTTGTTTTTTTTTTTTTTATTATGTCCCAGTCTTCCTGAATGTTTTGTGATGAGAATTTGTTGGATTTGCTGTTTTCTTTGGTCGGAGCATTTATTTTCTGTATGGTGTCTTCATAATTTGAAATTCGTTCTTCCATCTCTTGTATTCTATTTGTTATGCTTGTTCTGAAGTCTCTGTTTGTTTACCTAGATTTTCCGTATCTAGCCGGTCCTCGGTTTGTGATTTCTTCATTGCCTCCACTTCAGTTTTCAAATCTTGAACTGATTCCATTACCTGTTTGATTGTTTTTTCTTCGTTTCCCAGGGAATCGTTTACGAATTTATTCATTCCTTCAAGCTTTTTGTTATATTTCTCTTCCATTTCTTTACTCATTTCTTCAATCTTTTTGGTATATTTCTCTTCTATTTCTTTAAGTGAGTTATTCATATCCTGTTTAAGAGATTCTATTGCTTTCATAATAACACTGTTTTCCACTTCTTCCGGAATAGGGTGTTCAAGTCCTTCTGTAGTAAGATTGCTGGAATCTGGTGTTTTCATGTTGTTTTTCAGATTGTTGGAGGAATTCTTGCCTTGGCGCCTGCCCATCTCTTCCTTCAGATGCTCTCCAATGGCTCTTCCCTCTGCTGTGTCTTCTGCTACAGGATCAGTACCCCTTGCTGGCCAGGAATCTCCTTGCCTGCAGTCCTACCTTGCTGCAGGCAGACTATTAAAACAAAGGAACTCCCTCCTGCCTGTTTGCACTCACCGCCCTGTCCCGGTGGTGCTCACACAGGCTGGGTTGGAGGATTTTATGCCCTGAAAAAGGGAGAGAGGAAGGGAAGTCGTTCCTGGCTGAAAGTGGGGATGGGGTAGGAGGAGAGAGGGTTTAGCTGGGGGAAGCCGCCCCTTCGGAATACCCAGGGAGATAAGGATGGCGGGAAAATTGTGTGTTCCCTTACTGGGCTTGAGTGGTGGGTCAGGAGCACACTTACCCCTTCATTGTATCTTCTGCTACAGGATCAGTGCCACTTGCTGATCAGAAATCTCTCTGTCTGCAGTCTTACCTTGCTGCAGGCAGCTTCTATTTCATTATTATAAAACTTTTGTTAAAGTATTTAGGTATTTTTAAGCCTGACTTCTTTGTGTGTAATGTAGTGGTAATTTGGAATATTAAAACTATTATTTTGAGCTTAAATCAGCATAGTTATGAGAGTAATGTTTTTTATGTATATGTAGTGTTCAATAACTGTTGAACGCTACATATTTTCCCAGTTAAACTTTAAAACACATTTTTTTGCTTATTGCTTGATATTATGAGAAATTTTGTTTAACATTAGGACTTTTTTTTAAACTCCTGTCTCATAAACCATGAAACAACAATAAAGAAAAATTTTAAAAGATTCAAACCACTACAAATGTTTCACCTATATAAAGATAATAAAATTGATTATATTGCATATCAGTGGATATTCAGTAACACATCAGATTTCTGTTTTTAGAGTGTGACTCTGACTTTTGGCCTATTAGTGACATTATACCATTATCACAAGTTGAATTCCAGTAAATTAATTTTAGTTTAGTATTCAGTGGGACAGTTAACATTTCCTTATCCTCCAAAAATGTCTTGACTAGATGGGAATGAAGATCTATGGTACAGCACATACTTGTCACAGAAATAACCTTTGGTTCCATCTTCACTACTATGGCTACAGTTATTGAGAATAATAACGAGGTTTTTTTTTAAAAAAAACTTGGTTTTCATTATTCAATTTTGAATCATCATGACATTTTTGTTCAAAATAAATAAGTAGAAATGTTGAAAATTAGTGGAGGCTTCAGTTTTACAATCAAGTATGTGATGACATCTAAAAAATTTCAGCTAAAAATCTCACTATAGGATTTTGATTTTTTTAAATTTATTTATTTATTTATTTATTTATTAAAAATTTTCACCTTTTCCCCACCGTCTTTTCCCTCCCCATCCCCACCTCCCCCTCCCTCTCTAGTCCTAAGAGCAGTCAGGGTTCCTTGCCCCCTGGGAAGTCCAAAGCCCTCCCACCTCCACCCAGGTCTATAAAGGTGAGCATCAAAACAAACCAGGCTCCCACCAAGTCAGTCCATGCAGTAGAATTTTAATGTAATTTTGGTGTATGGCTTTCCAAATATTGTTCATTGATTATATAGGCAGTATATTGCTGGATAATTATCAGAATTTCACAAAGACTATGTTGTAACTTCAATTTAATCTCAAAAGTTTTACTTAAGTTTCTTCTTATATTTCATTGGCCAGAAATGTCAGTAAAATACGAAAAATAAGAATACTAAGCTTGTAAACTATCTGAAATTTCTAATTCTGAAGAACACAGTGCCCAAGACTTATTGTTACAATTACAGTCTTCAGAATCCCAAAGAAACCTTCTATGTGCTGAGAAAGTTTCCTGCTTCTCATACATTTATTTGGCTATTTTATCATACAGAAAAAATATATTTTATCATTTTCATTTCTAGTTATTATCAAAAGACATTTTAGCATTTTTATAACAAATTATGTCAATAAAATATCCCAATACTTCTTTTTTATGTTGAATAATCTCAAGGTGATCATCATAGATCAAAGTCCCATGATAAGAACACTGTTATTTTTACTTTTGGTAGAACTTCTTGACCAATGGTTTGAACATCTTATTGCCTATATTTTCTCTCTATCCTTATCCAGTAAAATACTTATGTTATCCTTACTACAAAAAGATGTACTTAGAAGCTGAATACATTGTACTAATCTATTTATTGTGGAATAGTTTCTCTCAAGTAATACATATACTTTTTAATATTTGGTAGGTATAACCATAACAATGCCTTTCCCTAAACATAAAGGGGGTCATTTTATGAGTATAATTATCATTGCTTCTTGTGAGAAAATATGCATCTATTCTTTTAAAAAATGATGCAATGGACCAGGCATGGTAGTGTGCACCTTTAATCCCAGAACTCAGGAGGCAAAACAGGTATTTATCTGTGAGTTCAAGACCAGTATTATCTACATAATGAGTTCCAAGACATCCAGAACTACACAGTAAGACCCTATCTCAGACAAACACAAACACATAGACATACACACATTGGTGTGTAGTAATTGAGGAGTGGTGGGCTTCGTCCCACCCAGCTCCCATCTGTCCAGCTAGCTTAGCCCCCGAAATAACCACACAGAAATTTTAATCATTTAAACACTGCCTGGCCCATTAGTTATAACCTCTTATTGGCTAACTCTCACATTTTGTTTAACCCATTTCTAATAATCTGTATGTCACTACCAGCTCGTGGTTTACCGGGAAAGATTCAGCATGTCTGACCTGGCAGCTTCATGGCGGGCAGCTCTCTGTCTCTATCTCCTTCCTCCCAACATTCTGTTCTGTCTACTCTGCCTATCTAAGTTTTGTCCTAAAAAAGCCAAGTCAGTTTTCTTTATTCAACCAATGAAAGCAACATTTAGAAAGAAGACCCTTCTACACCACTGGCGATATTACAAAATTTCCCTATATTTCTTGAAACTTCTTTAAAGACACTGCTCATTTTAAAGTAGATATTTTCAGAGTTGGAGAATTGTCTCAGCAGGTAAAAGGACTTGTTGTTTTTATGGGACCTGGAATTGCTTCTCAGCAATTCCAAAATAACTCAGAGTGATATGTAAATTCAAGTTCTATAGTATCCAACACTCTCTTTTGGCTCATATGTTGTCAGATATGTATATAGTACCCATATGTACATTAAGAACAGAACATGCATACATTTAAAGTAAAAATGAATAAATCTGAAATAAAGTTATTATTAGAAAAATTCAGAAGTAAATGGTATGAACTGACTTGAGGGAACAGCCCAAGGCAGCACCAGGGTAAACAAGAAAATCTATAAAGTTGACAAGGATAGACTATTCTATCTGAATTTAAAAAAAAAAAAAAACAGAAAACACACTTTTGCTTTTGGTAACCTCACAAAAAGGCATGTGTACATGCTTTCCTAGTGGTAACCTTTTCTTTTACTTCACCTAAAATCATCTCTCTTTAACGCTTACCTCTCTCTCCTGCTCAGTTACACATTTCTATATTCAGTTACAGCATCTCTTTACATACTCTTTATCTCTCTTTACAAACACATTACTCTCACGCCCACACTCACTCCCACACTCATTCACTCTCACACGTATTTCACTCACTCTTTCATCCACTCACTCCCTCACACTTCTCTCAGAATTCTTCTTCTTCATCTCTCACTCTGTAGGCCCCTCCCTTCACACACACTTTTCTACTCTCCAGAAGCTCTCACATAGCTCTACATAACCGTCCATCATCAGCTCTACATAGCTGACCATCGTTGCTCTACTGCTGCTGAGGCTGCCCCCACAGCCAAACTCTAGAAAATTATAAGTTACATTTTCAGGGCCTGACCCATTCTCACAACACAAGATTATTCACATTGTTTTGCTTTGGTTAGGGATGTTATCCTGACTGGCCAGGGATCAATACTTGCTCGTGCACTTAACTCTTTCACGGACAGAAAATGACATCATAATGTAATAACAAATAAGGAGCTGGACCTTGAATTTGGGGAGTGTGTAGAGAAAGGTCCATTGCTGCAGGTAGTAATGTCTAAAGTTGCTTCAAGCTCTGGCATTGAATCAGCAAGGAAAACTGGGAAAATAACCTCATGTATTTGTCTCTAGGGGAAACCAGATATTTGCCTCCAGGGACAACCAGCCTGCTTTGAAGTTCAAAATTTGCTGTCTTTGCAAATGGCTGTCTATGTGACTGAGAATTCATTGTTACTCTGAGTAATCTAAAATAGCCTAGTATTATTTCTATTCATCAAAATTATACAGCCTAAGCAGAAATCATCTTCCTGAGTGTCCACAGATATATGTGTGCCCAGGAGATGGAATATTTACACAAGATAAACATACAAGCAGTGGGATATACCAAAAGCTGTTCTTAGGGAAGAAAATAAAGGGGCTCATGAGAGAAATTACAGAGAAAGACAAATAGCTATCTACAGTCAGTGATCCCATGGCCTTGCCAGGTGAGGCTCAACTATTAGGAATCATACATCTGGTGGGTTCACTTGTTAAATACTAGATGCCACTGCTGTGCATTCCTGCAGTCCCTTACAAAATGGTAAGGGATTACACAGGACTGTAAGCTGTTGATAACATTCAATCATTGCATCAATGTCAGGACACAGTGTCATGAATCTTAAATTGTTGCTTAATTGCAAGGAACCCACTGTTGATATAGGACAGAGAAAGCAATAGTTGTGAAGGAAATGAAGACTTTCGTAAGCTTTCCTTTATTCACACGAAAGTCATATTTCACTGTGAGAAGTAACACTGAAAGACAGTTGATTAAGGAACTTCATTCAGAAGTTCCACTTAGTCTTTGTACCTGGCAGAGATCCTGCTTTTAAGTCTCCCTGGGCATAAGGTAGAAAGAATGGTTCTTTTTCACTTTTATTATTATCCACTTGTATTAGACAAATTTATGGTATTGGCTTAAGTCATAGACCTGAATACTGATAATATATTCAACTGCACAATTTTCTTGTTTCTATTTGCCCAAAGTCCATACTCACCATGCGGTAATTTGGGATGGTGTGTTCACCATGTTACTATGGCACTTAATAAAAATAAGCTCAAAAGTAGGCCTGAAGCTTGGAGGGATGGCTCAGCCATTAAAGGCTAGACTCAGCACCAAAAGTAGGCCCAGAATTCCAGTTTACTGTGAGGCAGCAGTGGGCTCCGGGAAAAGCCAGAAGCTGACACCACCCAGGGAGGGTCACAATCTAAAGGGAAGTACCTGACATACCAACCATTTGATAAGATTAGATAAGACCACCAGATGTCCCTGAGCCTAGTATACAACTATCACTCTTTTGTCAAGATACTTCTAGATAAATGTCAGCCAATCCGGGTCTTGAACCCTGGAAATTCCCTCACCCTCTATCTCTACTTTCATAAAAAAAAACATTCTCTTCTTCGACTTGGCACTCTCTGCTCTCAAACACTGTATTGGTCAGACAGACAGAGACTTTAAGTTTGAGAGTGAATAAAGGCTATTTCCTTTTATCTAAGGAGCCTGTCTCTGTGGTTGTCTTTGGGGGGATCCACGCAATCCAGGCATAAGCACCACCCAAGAAACTATTTGAACACCTTCATAACATCTTTATTTTAAAATTCTTGGCATATGATTAGTTTGTCTTTGACTCAATAATATGTAACAGTAAAAATTGTAAGCATCTATGTTGTTTTGTAGTTGTGTTTGAGATTACTTTATGACAGCATGTTGTTTCTTTTGTTTTTTAAAAAATGTTGTTCATTACTTGATTCTCAATGCAAATTCAATATATTTCCACCATCTTTATCATTAAATTGTGACTGTGCATATAAATGTACATGTTTCTGTGATACAGAACATATATTTTGTTAAAATGTCTGAGACAGACATGATAATAATCTTTTAAAATAATCAGAAGCCTTTTCTTTAACTTATAAGTGTTAGAATCTATATGATAAAAAGCCTTCCTGAAATGCTTTGTTATTTCCTTGAAACTCCTTTTGTAATAAACGCGGGACCTCTTATGTTATTCAGTTTCTAATGCAAAAATCCTTCTTTGTTGCTGGACAAAGACATTTCAGCTCTTGGATGAGTATGCTGTAAAACTTGCATCCCTATTTTTAATCTAAATTATGATAAGGGTGGTGATAGTATTCAAGAATCCCCAACGATTTGTGAAATGAAGTTGAACTTAACAGTAAACCCTAAATTGCTGGAAAGTAAACATTTCTGTCACTGATAAAGATGAAAATAAATACCAGCATCAGGATATCACAGGTGAAAAAATATATTTTTTTTTTACAAAGAGGGAACACTTGTGGTAACATAGCTGGTTTGCTTGGTGTCTGAGTATTCATGGAATACTTTGTCAAATTTCCATTTTAGATCAAAGTAGAGAAGGTCACAGAGATAGCAAAAAGAAGTTTAGGAATGTTTCCATGACTTTTCTCAAGTGACTTAAGAGTTTAATAGGAAACACACTGAAGTTACCTTACAATTTTACCCTAAAAATAATTCTACTTCAAACTGAAACAACCGTTGATGAAGCACTATGAACTAAATTTATATATGTGAGGAATGGATCCAGGATTACATGAGAGTAGAGCACACGTGTATTTTCCCTTCCAAAGTCTGAGATAACAAGGTGTACACATAAAGAGATGGAATAAAATAAAAATATATAATCAGAACCATAAAATAAGACCTTGAATTTACTCTCTAAACTCTTTCTCTGTTGAGTTATCAATCTGGTTAAAGGACACATGCTTGGTCTTCATCACTGTTTTCACAGTTTTTAATGATATCTCATTCCTTGATTAAATTGTTCAGCTTTTGTGTAGTACTCTCTCTCTATCTCAATCATTTTCATGTACGTTATTTAATTTAAATCATATAAGCTCTAAGTCTGAATGTCTGAATGAGTCTTACTCATTTGTGTTCTTTCTTTTCTTTTTAATACTCAGATTCACATACATAGGACAAAAAAATAATGACAGATGTGCTGTGCATTTGGAGTCAAGCATCATACTACTTCTACACTTTCATACCTAAAGAGGTTGAGGCAGGGAGAACATGATATTGAGGCTAGAGAAGATGGCATGGAGAAAATTTGTTTACAAATACTGCATTTACCATGGGAAGCTTCTAGGTAATTTTTAATTTGAAAGAAAATCAGACAAAGAGGAGGGGATTAATGCAAGAACAGGAAAAAGTGATATAAATATTGTCAGCTCAAAAATAAAATAAAATGAATTATTGCTGACATCTGAAACTTATAACACCAGCTTACACTTGAAAATAATCTTTTATTTTAAGCATTAAAATGTTCCCAATTTGCTTAAAATTATTTTGAAGTTTGTGTTGAAGCCATGTTTATACTCAGTACAAACTATACTTCTAAGCTCTTGGAATAACTGAAAACAAGAGCGAAAGAATTTAAGAGCGAGAGTGCTTAGAACAAGGTCTTGTACCTTGTAAAGTTTTATCAGTTGTATTGGTTTAATAAAATTCTGATTGGCTAGTAGCCAGTCAAGATGTATAGGTGGGGAGACCAGAATTCTGGGAAGAGGAAAGAATCAGTCTGTTATCATCACCCAGATGAAGAGGAAGTAAGATGAGAATGCCTTGCTGATAAAAAGATACCAAGCCACATGGCGGACACAGACAAAAATTATGGGTTAATATAGGATGCAAGGATTAATTAAATGCCTTAGCTAATAGGCCAACAAGTTTATGATTAATGTAGACCTCTGTGTCTTTCTTTGGGACTGAATGGCTGCGGGACCAGGCAGAACAGAAATCTATGTCAACACCAGAGGAACATGAAGTCTGATGCAAGATTGTGTATACCAGACAAGGAAGCTAAAGTCATGAAATCTCAATAATATGGCTACTTCAACAAGATCTGAATGATGACAATACCAGTTAACACACCAAAATTGATGGGAGAAGTTTCAAAAGTGTAGACAAAGAGTAAAAATAATAAAGACTGCTTAGACAGGGATAATTAGTCTTCTCCAAGGAAAATCCTCATAAATAGTTCTCCAATACCACAGAGTGAACAGGTATGACTGGGATATGGGAGGTAGTAGTACAGGTAAAAAAGTGAGGATGGAAAATGTGTAATAATATTTTATTTAAATGAAAATTATTTCTAAAAGAACAAGAAAATAAAGTCATGCTTCTGTTTAGTTCCCACAAAGTTTAGCTATGACATGTCTTTAAGATGTCTATTCTACTGTATCTGGCATTCTTAACAATAAAACCTTTCATACTTTTTTTATTATGTATTCTTGAATAGATTTTAATTGAAACTTGAAATGAGACAGACATTTTTCAGAATATACTCTTTTTCAGAAACAAGGAAGACATCAGAAAGCAAGTTTCACAATAAAACAGACACTGTCATGCTATTCAGTTAATAATTATTTTCCTTTAGTGTACTCAGTCAATAATTATTTTCCTTAGTGTTTCCTCAGCATTTAAAAGTTACCTGTAGACAAAAATTTCTGTCCTGAATGGTTCTGCAACTGTTCAGTCCCAAAGAAACCCAAAGAGGCTTATGTTAAGTATAAACTGTTTAGTTTATTAGGCCAGGCTTTTTACTAACTAGGTCTTAAGATTTAAATTAACCCATAATTCTTGTTTATGTTTAGCCATATAGCTTAGTAACTTTTCTCAGTAAGGCTTTCTGATCTTGCTTCCTCTGTGTCTGACTGGAAACTGACTCTCTGCTTTTTCTCTTCCAAGAATTCCTAGTCTGGTCACCCCACCTGTACTTTCTACCTAGATTCTGACCCATCAGCATTTTATTAAACTAACATGAGTGACACATCTTTACAGTGTAAAAGAGTATTATTCCAAAGAATTTTTCCTGTGTTTTCCTTTTTGAAACAAAAACTCTGAATGTAATCTCATTTGCTTACCTTTTTTTCTGAACATTATTCATAACAACTTGTAAACAACACTCTAAACAAAGACAAGCACATATAATCCATTTTTGGGGGAATGTGGGCACAGTTTTCTATGCTATTTCTTGCTGATAGAGACTACTGAAAATCTTATGGGGACCCGCCAAAAATTAGGACGTTGGTTGATTGCTGACTGGAGTATTGTGTGAGGCTGGATCATCTCAATCAGCAGTATTGAGGTTGTTCTGGAACGCAGAGAAACCTACAACAAAGTTAACCCGAAACATTTGGTTGCTGTGCTATCCGTTCCCATTGGAGATTTTTCAGAGGGCCGTCCTTAGTCAATCCTTATTTTTCTTAAACCAGAATGAATCCACAACCTCTCATTTCCCATAGAAATAAAAACGAAACCTCTTCTCCAAAAAAACAAATCTTTTGACTTAAATTTTGAAGTCAAGTATTTACAAAATATATAGGTTGGATTAATCCAGCAGCATTTATAATCAATTGTATTTTGCAGCTGTTGTTCCTTCCTCAGCAGTCAAACAATTTTAAGACAACACAGTAATATACAGTATCCAGACTGACTGTGGATTTTTTAAATTTATTTCTTTTATTTTTATTTTTTTAATTTTTGGTTTTTGAGGCAGGCCCTGTGAATACTGCTTCATAACTAATGATTTTGAACTATCTAAGATAAATTTCCTTGACTTCACTTTGTTGACAGCCTGAAGCTATAATATGTGCATAATTATTCCATTTTTAAAAAGTGATATTCCATATATAAGAAAATAAAAATGACTGAAAATGTGATATGTATTCAATGTTCTTTTAATTATGTTTAAAAGATTAAAAGGTACTTAAAATGCAAATTCCACTGAAGGCAGAACTATTTGTATAAGTATTTGGTAGTTGAAATGGGGCATTATGTCCCAAATTAAATTCTGTTTTTGAATTCTATTATTTTATGATATGAGAAAGTTATTGAACAAATTTTTCAAAATTTTAGTAGAGATCATAAAATAAGTAAGAAAGTCACATTATAAAACAAAATAATGTGATTTTATATCAATTTTTGACTAGAAACTGAACCTAGTTATAACATGAAATAGTTCTGTATTCTGTAAATACGTAATTAAAAACATATACACATTTACCAGAGCTGTAGAATGTATTCGTGGCAAAATCTACCATTTTTTTTGAATTGCATAAGACATGTAAAATTTTAAATGAGTATATTTTAATGAGGGCTTAATTTACAGAGATATGCATATACCATGCTCATGATTACAAAATGCCGCATGATACATGGAAAGCATTTGATCCTGGTCTTTTGTTTAAAGAGATAATATGCTCAAGTAGAGTATAAGAAATTTTGTTGGTCAATGCTAAATTGTTTCTGTATGAACAAAAGTGAAATAAAAACCACTAAATAATAAGGAACAAAAACAGTATCAATTTTTATTTAAAAAAAAACTTTAAAATTTGCTGCTTTGGTTCTGCTATGAATATGTTGATAAATAAGTTATCTGCTGTCATTTGAAATAAACTCCACATTTTTTTTTACATTTTCTGTAATGGCCATTCCTGGCTCAGCTAGCATGCCCACGCTGTCCTTCCTGTTACTGTTCAGTCATAGTCAGAATTCATGTGCTGAGTGACTACAGTATGCAACTAGAAAATGTGGAGTCCATCAAGCAGATACATTGAACACCAGTATAGACAGTTCCCAAGCTTAACAGATTCCACCTGTTCCAGGGTGAGTTCTTTTAACTTTCAATGTTTAATTTTGACTGCAGCCATTTACAAAAATATAATTAATTGTGAGTATACAAATGTTCCAGTAGGAGCAAAATACCCTTTTAATGTTTTAAAAGTTATCACAGATAGCTAAAATCATAAATGCAAAATGAAATTCCCCCAGAGAACAAACTGAAAATACCTGGGGTCAGTGCTCTGAAACCTCCCACTATGAAGCTATATACACAAATTTCATTCTTACGACACTGCAGGACAATGCAAGTAGGCAGGTCAGTGGTTGATCATTATGTTCTAGCATAATAAGATCAAATAAAACTTAAAATGGCAAAATGGCAGCCAAATCACTTCAGAACAGGTTAACGAAGTGTTCCAAGTTACTCATTAAAACATGAAGTAGAAAGAAGAGTGTGAAACTGAAACTCAGTCAAGTTGCCAGGAAAACCCCAAGCACTTGGAGCTTATCCTTGGAAAGAACAAGGTGAGGAGATACAGTCATTAGATAGAAGGAGTTAGTTCAATTGTACTACAGAAGGTCTCTCCTGAGTGAAATCACTTAACAGGAGGACAATCCTCTCTCTCTCTCTCTCTCTCTCTCTCTCTCTCTCTCTCTCTCTCTCTCTCTCTCTCTCATATGAATCAGTCGTTTTCAAGGATGTTTTTCTGTCTGAGAGTTGAGCAAATAACCAAGACCCTGTGGAGTTTGACTGTGTGGAAGGGATGGGAGTGACCATCTCAACATTTTGTCAGCCCATTGATAGGAGCAAGGGACTAGAACACCTTGATGGTTCTGTGCATTCCTAGGTCAGAAACTAGATAGTTTCCATGATTTTCCTGGTTTCTATAACATATTGTGTCACAGAAAGAAAAAAAAATACTATGGTGAACATGAGTTGACTGTGAAGGCGTGAACTACCTAAACCATACTGGGTCTTTCTTGCAAGTACAGTTAAATCAACGTTGTATTGAAAAATGAGACATGAGTGCTTAGCATATATTTTAAAATAAAACAAAATGTTCACCTGGTATAAAATTTGGCAGCCATTCAATTGTGTAATCTGACAGAACATTCTCAACAAGCTTATGACTAACTCATTAATATAGGTAATGCAGTGATTACAATTAACATACTTCCTTATACTTTCTTATCTTAAATAAAACCACTTTTAGAATTTTTTAACTATGCAATATTTTAGGTAAAACATACTGATGACTTGCTTAAAAAGTGTCTACATGATGAATAAAAATATTTTTCCTGTTTAAGGGTCTGCGAGTGAAAAATTCAAAAGTGCTGCATGGGGTTAGTTCCAGGGCTCTGAGATCATAGAAAAGGAACCAGATTGTATAACTAATCATGAAATCTCCAATGTGGCATGTGTTTTGAAGTAGAGTATTTTACTACTTAGAGTAACTAAAGTCACCAGGCTCAATTTGTGGCCAGTGAAGCAAAGACATAGAAAAGATATTATTTTTGATACAAAATGTTACTGATATGTCCAATTACATCAAGATAATACTAACTCTGACAGTCAGAAAATGATGACCATAGAAATCACAAAGATTTTCTAGAAGTATGTCATTTTCTTTTTCTTGATGGAAATGACAAAATAGACTGCTCAAGAAAATATTCAAGTAGAAAAAAAGCATTTTACAGGGGTCCATTATGATATATGAATATAGTCCGGGTAAGTAGATCAACAATCGGGGTGTAACACATTGATATCTGAGGATTTTCCAGAAAAAAACTATTTATACATACTATGTATTTTATGAGTTACAGCAGCTGTTTAAATTCTCTTAAATTTGGATTAAAGAATGTTAAGTTAGACACAGGAGAACAATGAACACCACAACTTTTCATAAGGATTCAGTGAAATAAAGGTAGTTGTGCTATTCACATTCATAAATATGAGTTGTATTAGTGAATTATAATTTTGCTGACCCAAGCCATGCCTTTTTATAGCTCTTCTCAAGGTCTAGTTGTTAATAATGTTTATTTACTCGCAAAAATGTTTTTACTAAAAGGATTAAGTGTATGTATTGAACCAACTAATATTTTTTTTCTGTAAGTCTAGAGTTTAAATAATGCCTCATATAATTCACAGAGAATGTCTTCTCCATTAGAATCTTGCCTGATGATTCTATTCTGCATTAAATAAAATTAAACACGGTAATTGTGAAGCATCCAAACAGTAATTTTATCAACTTTATCCAGAGAACTAGAATGAGAATTACATTTTAACACTCATTTGGAGTGTTATTTTCTGTGTGAAAATAAAATTTCAAAATGTATACATTTAAAGTTTTTAAAAAAATAGCTGCGTAGATAATTACCATTTTGCAAAGTATCAAACAATATTTTCCCATGGCAGTAAATATTAAGATTATTTCAATTATCTGAATATACATATTTTTATCAGAAGCAAAACCTACATGTAATACATTGTCTTATGAGGTGCAGCTAATGTATTTAAACTTAAATCAATTTTGAAGGATTACGGTTATCATTATTCACTATATTATTTAGTTATTCTTAATTTACATCAAACATTATTATACCCAAAAGTGTCAGAAAACATGCTTATCACATACAATGCATAATTTTAAAATGGTTGAATTTTTAGTTCACTTTAGCTAGTTTTAGGAACTGGAACCATAAATCTATCTAAAAGAAAAAAAAAGAAGAGCTGAAAAGATTAATATGGGAGCAGGGACGTATATATCTTAATTAAGGGAGCCATTTTAGGGTTCACAAGAGACTTGACTCTAGAGGGGTTCCCAGGTATCCAAGGAGAGATCCCCAGTTTGTTCCTTGGGCAGC
The DNA here is from genome assembly GCF_982192425.1 of Myodes glareolus. NCBI lineage: Eukaryota > Metazoa > Chordata > Mammalia > Rodentia > Cricetidae > Myodes > Myodes glareolus. The sequence goes on along the minus strand of NC_142036.1, from coordinate 32,462,953 downwards.
TGAGGAGAGGGCGTCTGAACTGGCCCTATCCTATAGCCACACTGATGAATATCTTGCATATCACCATAGAACCTTCATCTGGCGATGAATGGAGATAGAGACAGAGACCCACATTGGAGCCCTGGACTGAGCTACCAAGGTCCAAATGAGGAGCAGAAGGAGAGAGAACATGAGCAAGGAAGTCAGAAGCACGAGGGGTCCGTCCACCCACTGAGACGGTGGGGCTGATCTAATGGGAGCTCACCAAGGCCAGCTGGACTGGGAGTGATGGAGCATGAGATCAAACCAGACTCTCTGAATGTGGCTGACAATGAGGGCTGACTGAGAAGCCAAAGACAATGGCACTAGGATTTGATTCTACTGCATGGACTGGCTTTGTGGCAGCCTAGTCTCTTTGGATGCTCACCTTCCTAGACCTGGATGAAGGGGGGAGGACCATGGACTTCCCAGAGGGCAGGGAACCCTGACTGCTTTTTGGACTGCATAGGGAGGGGCAGGGGAAGTGAGGGGAACGAGAGAGAAATGGGAGGAGGTGGAAATTTTTAATAAATAAATAAATAAAATAATAATTTAATACTAGGAAAAGTTAAGAAATGACCATGTTGATATTTCAGTAAGTTTTGCTGATTGCTTTCTAGCAATTGGCACCAAAACAAATACAAAATTATTATTTATTTGCCATTTTGCCACCTTTATATACCATTAAAATTTTCTATAGTACAAGACATACTTAATAACTGAAAAAGTCATTGAAATATTTGATAAATTTCCAGACTAAAATCTGGAAAGATCATACTATCATAAGGAAGCTTTATTCACTTATTTTCAATGACTGTAAATGAAATACCTGAGTCTGAATAATTTGGTACATATACTTGAGTCAAATTTTGAAGAATAAAATTTTTAGAATGGCACTCAAGCTGACAAGGAGCCCCTGAGCATGTGTCACCTGGGTGGCCGGCATTACTGTGGCCTACATGTTTCTGAAAGTAAGAGGTCTCTCTCTCTCTCTCTCTCTCTCTCTCACACACACACACACACACACACACACACACACACAGACTCCCTTTAAGTGTAGAACATTCAACAATATAGATATGTTTCCATTAGATCTCACCTACTAAGGAGTCTGTTGTATCTAAACATTATCACACTCAGAAGCAATCTTTTCTCATGTGACCCTTTGATGAACACACTGAAACTCTCTCCTCACAAAAACTTCAACTGAAGCTTCTCAATTAAACTTTTAAAATATTTTGGAAAATTCATTTAAAAGTTAATATCCAATCTATCACTTTCATTTTATGAATATTAGTAAATCCAGAGAATGCATTCCTTCATCAAATGCCATGTGTATGCACCCAGATGTACTTTACTTACACTGAGATGTATGTAGAGTCATAATATGAAAAAAATGAATGAACAATTAATTGTTTGCAAATATGAATATAAATGTCATTTGATAAAAAATGATAACATAAAGCACTTATCTAAAATATCAACAGTATAAACTGACAAATTATAAGATTCCTAAAACTGTTAGAACAGTGATAAAATCTGGAAAAGTTTGAACATAGGGTTACATAAAAGACAGCATATAAAGAATTCAGAAATTTTCAGATACACTCTGTGGGAAGCCAAGACTAAAGTTCCTCAAAAGTATCCCTTTTGGTGTGTCCACCCACTGAGACAGTGGGACTGATCTAATGGGAGTTCACCAAGGCCAGCTGGACTGGGAACGATGGAGCATGTGATCAAAATGGACACTCGGAACATGGCTGGCAATGAAGGCTGACTGAGAAGCCAAGGACAGTGGCATCGAAATTTAATTCTACTGCATGGACTAACTTTGTGGGAGCCTGGTTTATTTGAATGTTCACCTTTAAAGACCTGTATGGATGGGGGAGGACCTTGGACTTCCCACAGGGCAGGGAAGCCTGACTGCTCTTAATACTAGAGAGGGAGGGAGATGTAAGGAGAGGGAGGTGGGAACAGGGAGGGAAAAGGGAGGCGGGGAAGAGGTGGAAATTTTTAATAAATAAATAAATAAATAAAAGTGTCCCTATTGATTGTGGATATCTAGTTACAATCATGTCCATAACCATTAACATGTATCATCCTTTCTTAAGAATTTCTCTGAAGGTCTGATTTCCTGATACAATTTAGTTAATTATATAATGTATTCAACTTATTTACTTATATTTTGCCAGTGTATTTCTAACTAAGCAATTTGAATAGGGACTTAACAGGCGATTGGAAGTCTCATGTGATGAATTTCATATATCTTTGCATTATGCCATTATACCTATTTGCTTGTCAGTAGAAGAACCTCACTGCACCTTCTCAAATGAATGTATTTAATCTTCTTGTGAGTTTTTTGTTTTGTTTTGTTTTGTTTTGTGTTGTATTGTTTCTGACAATGTTTCTCTGTGTAACCCTGGTTTCCTGGACTCTCTCTGTAGACCAGGCATTGAACTCAGAAATCTGCCTGTTTTTGTTTCATGAGTTCTGGGATTAAATGTATATGCCACCACATCCAACTGATGCGGGAAAATTGTCTGTATTCTGTCAATCATGTTTTAAATAAATGCTGATTGGCTGGGCAGGAAGTACAGGCGGTAAAACGAAACAGGAAGTAGAAATGATGCAATGAGAACAGAAGAATTCTGGGAAGAAAGAAGCTGACTTCTCCCACTCCTGCCCAGACTCTGAAGAAGCAAGATGTGACCTGCCAGCTGAAAAATGTACCCAGCCATATGGCAAAAATAGATCAGAACAATGGGATAATATAAGTTACAAGAGCTAATATGTAGCCTGAGATAATGGGCCAATCAGTTTTATAACTTATGGAGATCTCTGTGTGATTTTCTTTGAGGATAAACAGCTGGGGGTACCGGGCAGGAGAGAAACCCCCAACAAGCCGGCCCCTCCATGTTACATCCAACTATATATTTCATTTTTTAGAATATGTTGCTTGCTTATAAAATGTACCAAAAGTGACTGAAAATGTTTTTTTCTTTCAAAATATGATTTAATGCTAAAAATCTTTCACAGCTGTCATCAGTGTTTTTGATCTTGGCCACTCTTACAGGTGTAAAATGGAATCTCAGACTTATTTTCACTGGTGACAACTTATGCTGGAGAAGTTTGTGGGGTAAAAGAGACACTCCTGCATTGGTGGTGGGAGTGCAATCTGGTTCAGCTCTTTGGATATCAGTATGGCGATTTCTCAGAAAACTAGGAAACAACCTTCCTCAAGAACCAGCCATACCACTTTTGGGTATATATCCAAAGGATACTCAATTGTGTCACAAGGACATGTTCTCAACTATGTTCATAGTAGCATTGTTTGCCGTAGCCAGAACCTGGAAGCAAACTGAATGCCCCTCATTGAAAGAATGGATAAGGAAAATGTGGTAAATTCACACAATGGAGTACTACACAGCAGAAAAGAGTAATGACATCTTGAATTTTCAGGCAAATGGATGGAGCTAAAAAACATTAAATAAAGTGACATAACCCAGACCCAGAAAGATACTTTTTATGTACTCACTCATAAATGGTTTTTAAACATAAAGCAGAGAAAAATAGCCTAAATCACAATCCCAGAGAACCTAGACAACAGTGAAGACCCTAAGAGAGACTTTCATAGATCTAATCTACATGGAAAGTGGAAAAAAGACAAGATCTCCTGAGTAAATTGGGAGCATCGGGACCAAGAGAGAGAGTTGAAGGGGTGGGGGAGAAAAAAGGAGAAAAGCAGAGAAAAATGCATAACTCAATAAAATCAATTAAAAAAGAAAAAAAAACATTCATAGAATAACCAATATAACTGAAAGGATGAAGTTTGCAGTAAAATTTTGTGCATTTTTTCAAAGCTTTGTAAATATACATACCATTGTGCCTCTATAACAAGTGAAAAATAAATATATACAACTGTGTGAAAATTTCTGAATCTTCAAATTATGATTTCTGATGTTGACTGAAACAAATCTGTACTTTTTATTGAACTTGAATTACAATTTTTTAATTTAATGACACCTATTTTTCCTTTGCATTTTATATCAATTTAAAAAAAATAGTGATTTTGATCCTACTTAATCTCGTAATTTTGGTATTTATTAACCAAAGCCAAAAGTATGTTTAAATCCCCTATCAAGTTATCAAAAGTTTTGAAAATCCAAGTTTGTATGTGTTGATGATGCATTTTGTGATGAGTTTGTAATAAGATATATAAACTTATTTAGTTTACTTCCTCAGTTTTCCTTCTTTCTGGTCTATTCTTATAAAATAAAGTGTTATTTCCTTTACATTTTAACATTGCCCAAACTGTTCTTTATAAATCTATAGTAATGTGTCAAATATTAAGGAAACTAGGTGTTCATATGATAAAATACACCTCAAGGTTACCAAAATATAGCTGTTCAATAGTTATTTCTTTTGCCAGTTTCTCAGGCCAGAACTTGAACCTGATGAAGTCTGATAAGAAATGTAGTGTACGGGTGATGTGGATAGTAAAACTCCCAGCTTGCAAGGCACTTGTGAGTTAGTAAAATAACATCTCAGAGAACACGTCCAAGTGAAAGAACAGAACACCATCTTTAACACAGCCTGGGGCACCTGTAAAACGCAATCTGTAATAACAGTTAAATATAACAGTCCTATGGGGAATTATATAGCCACATATAAAAGTAAATGGGTCACCAGCTTACCAAATCTGGCTTACCTTTGGAAAACCAATGGTTCAGACTAGGAGGTGTGTATGAGAAAACTATGGATGGTCAAAGACATTGAGACACTGGTGATTGTGTTTTGCTTACCCAAATTACATTACTGGAATTTTCATCAGCGGCCTTACTGTCTTGATTGTTTAAAAGAAGTCACGATGAAATGAAAAGTTCAGGGACTTTGGTAAGACTACCAAAGAGCACATTTTAAAGAAACTTTTATACTTAATGTTTGTTATGTGAGTACTGCAGAACTGTGTTTATTTTTTTACATGACATGCTCTTATTTTGTAGTTTTTACAATCTTACAAGTTTACAATAACTGAAACTTTATATTTCTAAGATAGCAGTACATAACAATACATGTCAAGGAGCAAACATTAGCGTTTTTTCTTTATAGAATTAATAACAAAGCAATAACAGCAATCACCCTTAGATACTGATTGTGGAATTTTAGTGACATGCATTGTGCCAACTTCTTTTGTACAATATTACCCACTACAGAATTATTTCCAACTTCTTTCCTTAAGAATCACATAGACAAAAATTTACACTAAGATAATTGTCTTATATCTGAAAGAAAAACCTCAAATTTATTTAGACTTGACTGTAAAAATGGGAAAAAGATTACAGAGAGTTTAACAGATACTCAGCCAAACAATTGAATATCTAAACTGAACTTGCCATTTCATTACATCAATAACTATATTATCATTATTAAACTTAGCATTCAGCTACAAAAATATCCCAGTATCCACCCACATATGCTACAAAAAAGCAAACTTTCTTTAGCTGTTTACTAGTTACTTCCTTAATTTATGCATCAAATAAGCACCTAGGAACCTGCTTCTGCACTTTTGTGCAGATCCCAATCTGTGAACATCCTTTTACTTCCTTGCCCGGTCCTCTCCTAGACATGGTATCATTATAACAATTTAAACTCTTCATCAACAGAGACATATTAGATTTCATCACCCACCCATTTCTTTTTCAGAATAAAATCTCAAAATGGTTTTCTGAGGTTGACTATGTTAGCATTTTCAGTTGATAATTGGCAGGCTGTCATTGATTATTCAGCTCAACACGCAGCCAGGCCAGACTAAAATCTCTTCATTTTATGAAGTCCGAGTCATAGTTTGAACTCAGGGCAGGCGGCTTCCTAATTCTACAGCCACCCTACTTCTCCTCTTCTACTTTATTTTAATGTTTGTTTCACAATTTGATTTTCAAACAAGTAACCATTTTATGTTTAATGAGACAAGATGAAAGTTTTCCAGAAGTATATTGCCATCCATTCTACTTTCTCCCATCTCCCACTACTTCTGTCATATTCCATGCCCTTAATTAAATTTTATAATTGCTAAACATTCATTTTAAGTATAGAACTCAGGTACAAGGTAATTCTTATATTGTATGTAACAGATAACTTTAGAATTCAAAGCAGGCCAACCCAACCCATTCATTATAAGGTACTATGTTGTGGTAAGGAAAGCTATGAGGAGATTAAGAAGATACTATTTTAATCTTTTGAATAATATTATCCTTTTCTAATTTGTCTACAGTAAATTTGTTTGACTTCATCAACAAATCTTAACTGGTTTCAACTGATTTCTTTTTATGAGTTGGAAGAATGCCCTATTGCCATTGAACCATATGTATGACACACTTTTCCAGAAAGCTGTATATCACACTTCCATGAAAGAAAATCAAAAGGACAGAATCACTCACATAGAGAATAATGGAAAAAACACATATCACACCTCCACGTAACATTGTACACATCCTAGCAAGTTAAACCCTACAACATTCTATAAGAGAAACGAAAAAGGAAAAGTACTTACACAAGAAATTGAATTACATTTATTATGTTAAAGAAAAAGAATTCTAATAAGAGTTATACATTGAAATATAGGCATTTCTTTCTGAGAGAAAATATGTCATTTTGAGTGTGGAGTATTTCTGGATCTACAGACATTCTTCTTAGATCCTTAGTAAGAATTTTGTATAAGCTGCTACCCAATAGGACTGCAAATACTTTATTGAATAGACATAGAGAATTCAGACAATAAAGAAAATTTAGAAGAAACTTGCCACAAATACTGAGAAATGAGCCAATAGAGAGTCTGATTCTGTAACTGATTCATGAGGAAAACTGATTGAAAATTTAGTGTTCTTAGGAAAGAAAAATTTCCTGTTTAACAGCAGTGGTTGTTGTCTCCCATTAGATGAACAAATGCATGAATAAAGAAATATAGATTTCATTTAATACCTTTGTGGAAAGCACAGATTCCCATTTTAATGACTTTCCTCATGTGAAGACTTATATACAAGCATCAAATAACAACATGCTTTCAATATTCTTTTTTTATTTATTTATTAAAAATTTCCACCTCTTCCCTGCCTCCCTTTTCCCTCCCACTCCCCACCTCCCCCTGCCTCTCTAGTCTTAAGAGCAGTCAGGGTTCCCTCCCACTTGGGAAGTCCAAGGTCCTCCCCCATCCACACAGGTCTTTAAAGGTGAACATCCAAACAAACCAGGCTCCCACAAAGTTAGTCTGTGCAGTAACATTGCCAGCCACGTTCAGAGTGTCCATTTTGATGACATGCTCCATCGCTCCCAGTCCAGTTGGCCTTGGTGAGCTCCCATTAGATCAGTCCCACCGTCTCAGTGGGTGGATGCACCCCTCATGATCCTGACTTCCTTGCTTACGTTCTCCCTCCTTCTGCTCCTCATTTGGACCTAGGGAACTAAGTCCAGTGATCCAATGTGGGTCTCTGTCTCTATCTCCATTCATCGCCAGATGAAGGTTCTATGGTGATATGCAAAATATTCATCAGTATGGTTATGGGCCAAGGCCAGTTCATGCACCCTCTCCTCTGCTGCCCAGGGAACAATCTGGGTATCTTTCCTTGGACTGGGGACCCCCTCTAGAATCAGGTCTCTTACAAACCCTATAATGGCTTCCTTAGTTGAGATATTTACTTCCCTGCTCCCATATCCATCCTTCCTCCATTCCTCCCATCCCATTCCCCCAAGCTATCCCTAATCCTCCCCTTCCCCCTTCTCTCTAACTAACTCCCCTTACATCCACCCCCAACCCCCGCCCCACTGTGCACCCAAGTTTGCCTGGCAATCTTGTCTACTTCTAATATCCAGGAGGATAACTATATGATTTTCTTCTGGTTCACTTTCTTATTTCGCTTCTCTAGGATCACAAATTATAGACTCAAAGACCTTTAATTATGGCTAGAATCCACTTATGAGTGAGTCCATACCATATTCCTCTTTTTGAGTCTGGGTTACCTCACTCAGTAAAGCGTTTTCTATTTCCATCCATTTGCATGCAAAATTCAAGATGTCATTGTTTTTTACCGCTGAGTAAAACTCTAATGTGTATATGTTCCACACCTTTTTAAACCATTCTTCTATTGAGGGGCACCTAGGTTGTTTCCATGTTCTGGCTATTACAAATAGTGCTGCTATGATCATAGTTGAACAAATGCTTTTGTAGTATGTTAGGGCTTCTCTTGGGAATATTCCCAAGAGTGGAATTGCGGGTCCCAAGGGTGGTTGACTCCCAGTTTCCTGACAAACAGCCACACTGATTTCCACAGTGTCTGCACATGTTTGCATTCCCACCAGCAATGGATGATGTTCCCCACACTCCACATCCTCTCCAGCATAGGCTATCATTGGTGTTTTTGAGTTTAGCTATTCTGACAGGTGTAAGATGGTATTTCAAAGTTGTTTTGATTTGCATTTCCCTGATCACTAAGGAGGTTGAGCATGACCTTAAGTGTCTTTTGGCCATTTGAAGTTCTTCTGTTGAGAATTCTCTATTCAGTTCAGTACCTCATTTTTTAATTGGGTTAATTAGAGTTTTAGTGTCTAGTTTCTTGAGTTCTTTGTATATTTTGGAGATCAGACCTTTGTCTGATGAGGGGTTGGTGAAGATCTTCTCCCAGTTAGAAGGTAGCCTTTTTGTGTTACTGACAGTGTCCTGTGCTTTACTCCTAAAGCTGATTAACATCTTTAGTAATGTGGCAGGGTACAAGATCAACTCCAAAAAATCAGTTGTCCTCCTATACACGTAGGATAAAGAAGCAGGGAGGGAAATCAGAGAAACTTCATCTTTCATGATAGCCACAAATAGCATAAAATATCTTGGGATAACTCTAACCAAGGAAGTGAAAGACCTATTTAATTGCTTTTAATTTTGATCCCTGACAGTAGCATCTACCAGCAGAACATCAGAGAAAATTACGTAAACAATCTTCCTGAATGTGAAAAGTTTACATAGGAATGTGTGCATGTACACACACTATTATACAGTAGTACAAATATCCTCATAAACATAATAAACACACCTCAAACCATTTAATATACTCAAATCACACAAAGTCTCATGTATAATAGATATAATAATCTCATACATTAAATATATGTATGTATAATTAATCTCACATACAACACACACTCATACGCACATGAATTAACTCACATATACTATCACACACATACCATCAAATCATTCCTCACATTAAATATATACTAATCACTGCATCACACATACACAAACATGCACGCTATCACATAAAAGCTATCATATTATATTCTGTATCTTTTTCTGTTTGTCTGTCTGTCTCTCACACAAGCACATACACACATACTAACACACACACAGAGTAACCTAGTTATACTTCCAGCAAGTCTCAATTCTTTGCCTCATTTTAAAGGAATATGAATCTACCAGCCCGTCTGCTCATTTATTCCTTGTTTTATCTGGCACTGGTCCTTGAACAAAAATCAATCTCCAATTCCTTTTAATGTTTGGTACTAAATCTAGAAAGTAAAACATAACATGGGAGTCTCACATTTACTATGGAAATTCTTTTATCTGGCTGGAGGGCAGCCTTCTAATCAAGAGAATGGATAAACAGTCAGTTACTTACTTCCAGGCACTAGGGAGACAGCTCAATCATTCTCAGCACCAGGCAAACTGAAGGGGCTGCCTATTATAAATCAAAACATTAGCAGCTTGTTAATTCACCACAGCAATTATTAAGATGTAAAGAAGTTTGTATCGCCGTTTTTATAGATGGGGGTTACAGAGAGAACCAGAACTACTTGTTTTCCTTCGTTTTGGGAGCAAAATATGTGGTAACTGACTCAAAGGAAATTTTAGGATAGGTATGCCATGGATGTTTTAAAACAGGCTCCTTTTCATTCTTTCTTTATTTTTTTATTCAAAAATAACACGCAAAGAGAGCAAGAATTAGAGATAAAGGAGGTCTCCAGAGCTAGTTAAGTCCATAAAGAAATGGTTGAGAAAGCATGAAGACCTAAATTCAGATTCCAAGCATCCACATAGAAAGTTGGATATAGTAGTGTGCATTTGTTACCCAAGTTTCTGAGTTAAGACAGATGAATCTCATGAACTCAGTGACAAGATGCTCTAATATAATCTCTTAGTACCAACTTCAGTGAGAGAGATAGCCTGAATAAAGTAAAAGGAAATAAATAGGGAAGACATCTGTTATTGACTTCTGGCCTTTCCACACACATGTGTACATATGTGGATAGACTCCTAAGCATATGTCCACATACTCACATAGGTGTATATAAATAGTTCATATACATGCATATTAGAAAGCAGTAAAGAGAGAAGAATTAAGGGAGAAACAAACAAACAAACAATCAAAGATACAAAAGAAAGAGAGGATGAAAGAAAGAATGGTAAGAGAATGTAATAAGGATAATGGAAGAAAAAGAGAAGGGAAGAAAAGAAGAAAAAGAACAAAGAATATAAAACACTGAGAGTACTGTGGCTGTTGCTCCATCTTTCATTTAATTGCTTTATTCTCTTCAGTATTCTCAGAGATTTTTGAAGTGGGATTAATTTTATCTTGCATCATGACATAGACATGAGCCTGGGGGACCACAGAGTAGAATGTGATACTTTAAATGAGAATTACTTCTGTTTAGCAGAAGGAGGGAGAACATGAAAAAGGAAGTCAGGACCGCGAGGGGCGCATTCACCCACTGATACAAGGGGACTGATCTAATGAGAGCTCACCAAGGCCAGCTGGACTGGGACTGAACGAGCATGTGATCAAACCGGATTCTCTGAATGTGGCTGACATGGGGGCTGTCTGAGAAGCCATTGACAATGGCACTGTGTCTTGTTTTGCCTGCATGCACTGGCTTTTCGGGATCCTAGTCTCTTTGGATGCTCACCTTCCTAGACCTGGAGGGGGAGGGAAGGAACTTGAACTTCCCACAGGGCAGGAAACCATGACTGCTCTTAGGGCTGGAGAAAGAGGAGGAGAGGGAGTGGGGGGAATGGGAGGGTATTGGGAGGAGGGGAGGAAGTGGAAATTTTTTATAAATAAATGAATAAATATATAATTTAAAAAAAGAATTACTTCCATTTGCTCATAAATTTGAATAGTTGGTCACCAGTTGATGGAAATGTTTGGGAAGTATTAGGAGGCATATCTGTGTTGGAACAGGTATGCCACAAAATTTGAGGTTTGAAAAAACACTTGTTTTATGTTCAGTGTTATTCCTCTGCCCCATGGTTATGGATCAATATGTGAGCTCTTGGTTGTTCTTTCATTCCACCATCAGGGATTCTAATACTCTGAAAACATAAGCAAAATTAAGTACTTTCTTTTACTTATGAAATAAACAAAGTTTAGTGTTTTAATAGGCAAATGAAATTTATATTGATTATAGTTTTCATTTCTGTGATAAATAATGTAGTATGTGATATGTATTTGATAAAAAGAAGATATGCATATATAATTTTTCTGGGAAAATATATAAAGCTTTGTTTGTATTTCATTATGGACATTTTAACTCATAGGATCAGCTGCATTTGTATGCTTTCCTTAAACTAAACACCCACAAAAGTAAAAATCAATTATCTCACCCAGAGTAGAGCACATACATTTTTATTTTCTGTGGTAGAAATTAAGGAATCAAATTTAATATAAACAATATAGGACTTCAATTTGGATGCTCATGCAAGTGTATGTTTTGTTTTTGTTATTTGTATATCATACATAAAATACTGCAATATTAGCTCTAATCCTAATGTCATTTTCCTAAATACCATTTAACTTAATGAGACTTAAAGTTGTGTGTGTAAAGAAGTCTATTTATAAGTTACTTGTCAAAAGAAGACGATAAATTATGATCATCAAGAAAGGTACTAGATAATAAATGTGTAATAAATAAATGTGAACATGTTTATAAATTTATAAACATGATGAATTCTAGTCAAAAGCCAAAACTGAAAAGGTGTAAAGGTTGCAAATTGTATGGACTGCAGAACTAAATAGGTACCAGACAAATATTGAAAATGCTCACAGCATACTTTGGAAATAATAAGGATAATGTGAGTATCTGTGTTTTCTTGTGGTCTGAATTACTCCACTTCCAAAACCTGTACTGAAATGTCAGTAAATAGACAGTTTATTAAAGAACATAAGTTTATTTTTCTCACGTTTTATGAGGCTGAATGCCTGCACAGAATGTTACTGGACCCTCTGAGAGATTGCTTTGGCTGGGTCACCTCAAGTCCTCTTGCATTGTTTTGAGGGGTGTGAAGAAAGCATGTAACAGTGAGGAATCACATCAGTAGGCAGGAAGCCAAAGACCTAGTCAGGAGTTAGACTATCATCCTTACACAATATCTTATCATGTGTTCAAAGGCAGTTGCTGTTTTTATTATACACAAACAGGTGACCTATCATGAAAACTGAGGGTCCCACTATAGTAGGATTCATGAGTGTGCCACTGACCATGCCACCAATAAGGTAAAAATTTTCAAAATTCCTCAACTCTCAAAATTACACCATCTCTCTCTGTGCCATACTCAGGACCAAGTCTACAATTCTTAAACCCATAGGAGCAGGTCACAGACAAAGCATATCATGGTCCTAATATTTATGCATCTCAATGTGATGTGCTGATCATGCTTATCAATAATACTCCAGAGCTGAAAGGGTGAAACCTAGCAAAGATGAACTCTAACAGGAATTCAGCTTAATGTTCTTCTTGCTGTAATTGTTGGAGTATTTGAATGAAAAGAATCGGTCATTAAAAACTGTTATTTTCCATTCATTTTTTACAAAATACAAAATTTAGCATCAGTCACTTTCATAAACATTGTAATTTGTGGTTTTTCTCCATAAATTTAATAGAAAAATTACATTTTTAATTTAATGGATTTATTTAGTGGAAATTCTTAATTTCTTAATCTTTAATAAAACAGAGGCCAAATTTGTGGACCCAAACCTTAAATATTCCCCATGGTAAATCTGTAGGGATGGTGGTATGTGCCTTTTTCGTTTCATGCTCCTGAGTTCTGACAGATACATTCCTCCTACAAGTACTAAGCAAATGCATACATTAAAACTTCATGGTGATTTATGTCCTTGAACATGGTATTATCTTCTACCTGACACGGTAACTAATTCTCAAGTGATGTGAAATGGACCTGTCCTCCCAAGAACCACAGGCTAAGGGCCTGGTTTCCATCCCTTGCCACTGTCGGGGAGGTGCTGACACTTCTAAAACATGAGTTAAGTAGGAGCTTTTGTGGTCATTATTGATGTGTCTATGAAGGTGGTCCTGGGACACTGATTTCTCCCTGTCTATCAGTGGTGATCAGCTGCCATGAGTGGAAACTTTTCCTCTGCTACATTCTTTAGTTATGAGTTGTACCTTACACATGATGAAAAGACACAGAGCCCAGTGACAGACAGAGTCCTCCAAAGCTGGAACTCAAAATGAAACTTTCCTTCTGTTAAGCTAGCTGATGTAGCCATTCTTTTTATAGTAATAGAAAGCTGAACAACACAGTATAATAGCACACCAAAATATAATTTGAATTGCTCTGATAAATGGGTCCATGACAAAAACACTCAACCTCATCAGCCTTGATGTTGTGATGAACACACTTTTGTGTAAAACTATACCAGTTTTGTTCCGCGCTCTACTGGCTACGCTCTATGGGAACCAGGCTGAAAATTTAAAAACACAAAGACACACAGACAGAGACAGACAGACAGACGGAGCCAAGGGGGCATCCTTGAGACAAGAATGCCAAGAATGCCCACTTTATTGTACTTAGGGGCAGCTTATATAGGGCTCTGGCCATGCCCCAGCTCTCGGGATCTTTCAGCTGCAGACTCACCAGAACCCACTCCCCTGCCATCAGGGTCCCGTGCTCAGAGCTGCAGCAGGCTGCTCAGAGCAGAGGAAAAACAAGTTGTTTATAAGAAATTCGGCGTCTGGTGGTCCGCAGTCCCCAACACCAATTATTGGTTCTTTCGAGTATTCTGTAAAACACATAAAGTTTATGATGATTCTACCAACAGTATACATAGCAAAAGCATTGGAGAAAGCAAACCTAAACCTTAAGTGACAGCATCTCTCTCCCTTCTAGCATTTCACTGACACCAGTTTGGTGATACTTTCCCACCCAGCTCTGGCAGCTGCATTTACCAACTCAAACATAGCAAATGAGAAATCCAAGCCGTTTTGTCCATGCACTGCTTCCAATGTCGCTACTGACAGATATTTGGTTCAGGAGACTTAGGAAAAAGTGGTTAAGTTGGTGGAAAAGATTAATTCATTGCTAGCTAAGGTCAATATTTTTCAAGGGTTCTTGGAAAGTACTATACAAAATGAGTTGTTCTGCATTATATGTGAATCTTTAGGATTCCAAATAGAGGCTGAGGAGATGTTTCACGAGGTAAAACATCTGCCACACATTTGAACTGCTATAAACAGTGGTACACATCTGTAACTCCAGCAATTATATACTGGAGTTCATCGATACCCTAGCCTAATCAATATACTCCAGGTTCTGTTAGAGACCCTGTCTTATGAATATAAGGTGAAGATCGGTGGAGGATGATATTTTATGGCAACTAATATATGCATGTTCACACACACATCTAAACACATTTATACGTCACACATTCATGCACACAGCACAAATATGCAAGTATACACAACTCTGAAATACATATATTTTGAGATCACTAATGCTCAGTCTTCTAATATTTTTTTCTTGTCCTTAGCCTCCAGAAATATCAAGAGCTATTGTTCATAAACTCAGGAAATTATCATCTCATTTTAAATAATCAGGCCGAAAAGTGAACAAAGAGGCATTCTGCCTGATCCTTTGCCCACTGGGGTAATATTTATCCTCATTGTCTTTCAGAAATAATCTTAAGGAGAAAGGAAATTCTTCAGAAGTCACCTGAAGTGAGTGCCCAGATAGTGCACAGTACAGCTGCACTTGGTGCATCCTTTGACATTTGTCAGAGGAAGTCACTGTTGATGTTGGTGGGTGTTGAGGCGACAGAGGCCAGCTTCTCTTGACCTATGCTTGTCAATCTTCCCAAGGAATGCTACAGGAAAAGGCAAAGGTGGGATTCTACCACCAAAGGGACTGTATTAGTCTGTTCTGCTCTCTTTCCCAAGCTCTGGTGAATCTGCATGATTCCTTTCGTTTTCTTATATCTTTGTGCTTACCTCTAGAAAATAGCACTTTATCATATTGTTGTACTTATCCATTAAAATTAAGAGAAGTTTGAGAGTAATCTGATTTTCATTCAACCACATAATCTGCATAGCAATAGCAATAAAAAATTCAATTCTAGATAAAAGATGAATGGAAAAAAATATACAGATGGGGGATTAAGGTGATGGAGACATAGCTCTTTGGGTAAGTGACAAGAGGACCTTAATTCAAATGTCATCAATTATATAGAAATCCAGGCATGGCTAGATGTGACTGTACCTCCAGTACTATGGGAAATTAATACAGGAGGATGAATGGGTCGTTCTGATCATCGGAACGAATATTCCATTATTCAAGGGAATAATGTGGAGAGTAAGAAAGAATGATATCCAATGTCCTCCTGTGCCTTTCACAGGTACATGTGACTTCACACACAAACACAGACTTACCATGCATATACATGCATGAAATGATAAGAAAATCTAACATTCTTTGTTTAAATTATGAATTAGGTGTTTTCACAACTGTGAAAGACAGAGTAGTTCACACTTTCAGGGCTACTACTTCCTCTCTCCAGTGCATTTTGACTCATCCAAAAACTTGCTTTTCTTTGCTCCTCAGTGACACCATGTTGTCCCTTCATTTAATGAAGAAAATAGTTTTTATTGGGTGAAAAGAAAAATATTAATAATACTTTTCCACACTTGCTAGAAAAATAATAAGACATTGCCTCAAGAAAAATGTTGATAATCACAACCCTCTACCATGGGATCCCAATTCATATTTCTGAAGTCATTCTCACTTAGAATGATATGTTGATAACCAAGTTCTTGCAAAGGTGAAAGCTAATACCTATTAAGCCCCAGAGTGTCTCTGAGCTGATAAGTTTTCTTGGCTCTGTGAAAGCTTTTATGTAGTCGGTTAGGCCTAGGATTGTCCCCCAGGGAAACTGCATCACACTGTTGACACAATTGTGGTCCTTACAACCAGGGATTTAAAATACCTATTGTTGAGTTCTTGTCATTTCCTGATTTTTTTCTTTTGATATTTTTCTAAGCTTAAGGTTCATGAGGAGGTGAACGTTATTCACAACATTTGAGAAAAATCCCCTAGCTCGTTATGTGTGATGAATATGTTAAAAACAGACATAAGCCGCTGCCAAAAACTGTTACTTCTGACTTTTTAGTTAATCATGATAACTGCTAGACTCAAAGGAGAAACAGCTTTGAACTTCAAGTCTTTTGTAAGCAATCTTTAGCTAGAAAATAGTGTTCTTACAAACTGAATGTGTCATATATTTCTGATTTACATATCATTTGAATTATAAGTTAAATTCACTATTTTATATGCATATCTTAAAAATTTAGGACAAACACAAACAACTGTTTCAAATGTATTTAAAGAAGAAAGAGTGCTTTTTTGTATTTTCTCTCTTTATTATAAAATCCATCTGAAATAAAAGAATTTACTTCAACTTTAATTTTTATAATAATATAATAACAATAGAATAAAATATCTTTATTTAAACCGAAAATATCATGCTCTATCATATTTTAATTTTAAAATGTTGAATGCTCTGTTTATTTTATATGTATTTCTTCTATAATAAAGATAAGATATTTAAATATACTCAGAAAAGCATCTTTTATATCAACTTTGTATCTAATCAATGATCAAACTAAGTATTAAATTTGAAGAAGTATTTAAGTATTATGGTCATAGCCTTCTGCAATTTATTAATTCTTTTTTGAAAGTAATATAATAGTAAATTAAACTGAATATATTAATGAAATATAAATTGACATAAAATAAGTACAGACTAAATATTAGTTTGTCCCAAGTCAAGAACTAGCTGAATTCAAATTTTCCTTCACCATTCAATAGCAAAGCATGATGTAGACAACTTAAACTAAGAATTCAAATACTCTCTCCTTTTTCTTCAGTAGGGCTGGCTACTCTAAGGGAAAAGCAAATATAGCAACAAAATCAAGGTTAGTGCATTACATTTTTCAGTCCATTGTTTCTGTTTTGGTGTCTTTCTCCATGCCAAGAGCAACATAAAGGAATTTTAAGTAATCAGTGATGAGCGTACAGGGAACAAATATCCTCTGAAGTGCCAACATGTTCCAGTGTTTATACGTTAAAAAAAAAAAAACTCCTCAGACTGCCTTTCATGTTGATTTTGAACTTGAAAACTTAACCGTTTCAAACTGAAAAGTAGGATAATGAAGTAGCTGAGCATCTACCAGGGTATCAGGGTCAAGGTAGATGCTCTACATTTATAAATGTTACCTTTAAATTTCATGAAATAATACTGAGATGCATTTTAGCAGACTCTCACTTAAGTGTTCAAACATGTCTGTGCTAGTTTCTCTGCATTGAAGTGGCCCTTCTTTTCATAGAGTCGGCTTTGGATCTGCTAACTTATTTTTTGTCTGCAGCTCATGTGACTATATACCTCTCAGCAGAGCTTTAGGAATGAGCTGGCTCTGCTTAAAACCAGTTTGGAGAGAACTATCATTGTGATCTCTTGAGTAAGATTAATTTTTGTGTTCCTTAACATCTTGGCTAAGTTTATTAGCAATAATAAATCACTTTTGGCCACCCACTCCCTCTGTCTTCTCTCTTTGCCAATAGACTCAAGCAGTCTTCCTTACTCCACACTGTAATGGAGCTTAGGATGTAATAGGGTTTGTTCTTTATTCATTTTGAGAACATCAAATATTTTCATTGCCCATTCATTCTCTGGGATGATATACTCCACAAATATACAAACTTTAAAACAAGACTATGGCATTTGGTGCCTATGAATTTTCCAGCAGTTAGAAACACTTGCTGCTCTTACAGAGAATCTTGGTGTCATTCCAAACACCCACATGGAGGCTCACAAACATCTGTGACTAGAGTTTCAGATAATCCCACATTCTCTTCTGGCCTCAGTAGGCACAATGTATGTACATGATTCACATGCATACATGCAGACAAACATTCAAACATATAAAGTAAAAGCAAAACATCTTAAGAAAGATTATACCATTTTGAAATTGTCCTATCATTAAAGTTTCTTGATTATCTTAATGCTTACCATACAGTGTGTCTGACATTTTCTATTTTTAAGCATTATTATATCTCCAGGTTTTAAATTGTGCATCAGAAAACTCATTAGAATTTCCATGAGTTAAAGTACTGGGAATCCAGATAAATCTCACTCATTTACTTTTTGTCTGTGTCTGTTTCGCTCTGCTTTGTTTGTTGGCTTCTTTTGTTGCACATGCTAGTCAAATAGTCTATCACTAAATTGCATCCGCACACCTTTGTTTAACAGGCTTTTAATCTGCCATTGCTAGCTTTTTTAACACTTTATTTATTTATATTTATGTGTATGTGTGCATTCCCCGGTCTGCTTGTATAGCACATGTGTGCAGATGCAGATAAAGGACTGAGTCCCCAGAATAGGAGTTAAAGATGTATGGGAGCTACCTGAAATAAGATCTGGAATCTTGCCTGGGCCCTCTGCAGAAAAGTCAAAGATATAAACCATTGAGCATCCTTGATGGTTCTTGGAATAGTTTAGATAAAAAAGCAGTTTTATCAGCCTATAATTACAAATGTAATATTGGCATCAGTTACAACATTACATAGAAAATATAGTGTTTAAAGTGTTCTTTTATGTATTTTGTTTGTCTGTGTATAGGTATGTGTCAGTCTGTGAATATGTGTATGTATGTTTGTTTGGTGTGATATATGCATATATGCTTGTTTGTAAGTGGATATGTATAGGTTTATTTCTGAGTGAATATGTGCATGTGTCTATTTGTGGATATGCCTGTCTGTCTCTGTGTGGATATGAGTATGTCTGTCTTTCTCTGTGTGGAAATGTGTATATCTGGCTGTCTGTGTGGGAGTATGTGTATTAATATTCATCTGTGCATGAATATGTGCAAGTATGTCTGAGTGTGCAGATGTGTGTATATGCTTGCAGGCAGGTATGTGTCTTCTAGATATAATGTTGCAGGCACTTATAAGCCATCCACAATGAATGCTGAGAATGTAACTAATGTCCTCTCAAAAACACCAAGGACTTTTAACCAGCTGATACATCTCACCAGTCCTTCAAACATCAAACAATTTTTTACATAATTTTATTCATTTGATTTTTCTGGTATTCCATTCAATCAAATTATTTTCCCTTTATTTAAGAGACATCAACCCAAAACTAAATGCTTTGGTTTGGAAACTACTAACCCAGATTCCTACTTGTATATCAAAATAAAATTCTGCTCATCCTTCCAAAGAACCACATGATCTAGCTTAAGTTAAATAAGCAGTACAATCAGGAATCTACTGTTCTGCCTTCTGCAATTCTAAAGGATCCACCTGGCTAAACAGCCCTCCCTATTTCCTGTGAAGATGGTCCCTTAGGGCAATGTAAATGGGAAAGCCTGACTCTGGGAAGATTATAATCTGTATAAATGTACTTTGAAAAGAAAAAGAGGAAGAGGAAGAAGAAGGGGACAGAGAGATATGGTGTGGGTCAGACAAAAAGGATTGAGAAGGAAAGGAAATGGGGTGGGAAGAACATAGGTATACAAGGCAAGAATATGGAATAGGAAAAAATGATATCACTAATAAAAAAGGCATACTCCTTAAAGACCCATCAATTCAAAATCCTCAAAACTTATGATGAAAGACTCTAGCCAACTTTTAAGTTTGGCAAACCATAATACAGGGAGAGAAATGTTTAAAAATTGGCAATATATAGAGGTCTTTTGGAGAAAAAAATGCAATACAAAGGATCTATTTATTCATGACATCTTACTAAAAAGAAAACAATGTACTCCACTGTGATGTCAAGCCCTTTGACTCATGCCTTTACTACAGCACTGATCGTGTATCTGTATTGCTAATAATCTCTGTGCTGGTCTCCCTTACCAGTCTATGAGCTAACTGACATTTTCAGACTTGACGTAGGTTTCATAAAATATGTTTTCAAAAACTGTTTGTTCAATGACGCAAAAATGTAATATGTACATATATGTTCAATGTTTTATAGTGTTATTTCTCACCAGTTTTTGTTAGTTACGTATAAAGAACATGCTGTAACACCTAGAGTTAATATATATACATTCATGCCAACATAAAATGTTCATTTGATGCTGTATTTTATTTTGTGTGGGAACTTCGGGTGAGAAATTGATACTCTGCTTACTAAATCCATTGATCAGAAAGTTTGAAGACACTGCATGGCTTAGTATTAGAAATCAAAAACTAAGGACAAATTGAATCTAGAAGCTTAAGAATATTACCACTAAGTTACTAATTGGACAAAATACAAGAATGCCCAATACATGAGCTCCACTTTTTTAAGGGAAACTGGTGAATTCTAATGCAAACAGCAACAACCGATTCATCTGCTGAAAATGACATTCCAACAGTCTCAGATCTTTCTGACTTTTTCTTATTATCCTATCTGCTTCCATATCATTTTTACTCAGCATGAATTGCCTGAAGGCTAGGCTTAATGGATTTCCAATTGGGAAAGTGCAACATTCAGAGCTATCAGAAGCAGGTCAGTTCAGGGGTATAGCTGCTGGACGGTTTCACTTACCATACTTTAATCATTGAAATATCAACGAGATTGCCTTCAAGTCCAAGTGACAGACTTTCGGTGTTGATTCGGAGCAAAGTGAGCTGAAACTCCATCAGAAAAGAAAATAAGGGCCATTCTGAGTCAGAGAGTTCATTACCATGATATTTTTCTGTGATGTTTCTAAATTGTCTTTGTGGATGGGCCTGAATGCATAAGTTCTTTGTGTTACTTCAGACAACTTTAGTTATTACAGATCCTTTACTGCACAATCCCCTTAGGAAAGGCCTTAAAGATATAATCAAAGGAATCTTGACAATGCAGTTATTGACACTATAACAATATATGAGCATTTGAAATATACACATATCATATATTTATCAATTCATTATATTTGTATTTATATTAAATATATTAAAAACCGTTTATATATTATCTTGTAGGCACCAAAAATACTGAAGTTACTAGATATGTGTATGTCTGTTTGTGGATTTAAATAAATTAGATACATTTTTAATATAAATAACTGCCTCCTTATGACCCTTAGTGAAAGAAGGAAGCCTTGTTCAAAAAAATAGTTTAGCAATACAGCAAAATGTGCAAAGAAATTTATTTATATTCTGCAGACACTAAATTTTCTCATCAGACATCAGAAGTAAAAGTTTGCATTGTATATTTTGCATGATTTTTGATAATGAGAAATGCATATGCAAAATGTTTGACGTTTGAAAAGATGTTATCTCTAAATTCAACCATGAACATTGCAGAAATATTCTTTACTTCAAAGTAATTGGTAACATCTATTAGCATAACTCATGAGGGTGAGGTATAAAGATTCTGAGTTCTAGCTCAGGCTAGGTGACATTTTATGTTCAACATCTCTATATGCTACAAAGCAAGACCCAGAAAATTAATTTAAAAAGGATGGGGGAAGGAACAAAAGAAAAGAAGAAATAAAGGAAAAGAGGGAAGGAAGGAGGGGATGAGAAAGTAGTGGAGAAATAAAAGAAAGTCGGAACAGTATGAAATAAAAATATAAAGATAATAAATATTTGGTGAGAGTCAAGGTATACATGTGGAATATTTTATATGAATAAATTTATATAAACAACTAACTATTGCTATGCAACTCTGAAAACTGGAATTTTTCTGGTCAAAATTTTCTGAACAAATATTCTTAATGAATTTATTCTTTTATAGCTTTCAAAACTATGATTATACTTAGAATGAATTCCCTTAAGCTATGGGATACTAAGAACCAGACATATAATCTCTTGATGGCACACTGTCAGCTAAAGAAACAAGTTCAGTTCAACTTGCTCATGAAATTAAACCAACAGAGTTTAAGGCTGCTGTAGCTAAACTCGTGGAAGGTGGTCTGCTGTCTTTTAGAAAATTAGGAAATTGAAATAAATTGCTATAAAAATAATATAATCATGAGTTTGATCATGATTAACATATAATGAGATAAAGGATATTGTTAACATTCTCCACCAAATAAGTAGATGGGCCCATTGTTACAAGACTTAAAGAAAAACAAACAGTAAAAGAAAACAAGACATTGCCATGTTCACAGTGTTGTTAAATCTTAGATCAAGTAAAATGAGATCATCTCTCTCTGTGTTCTCTCTCTCTCTCTCTCTCTCTCTCTCTCTCTCTCTCTTTCTCTGAATTTTGTTGAAATGTATTTTTGTAAATGAGTAGGTTGGAGGAGAGAGAAAAAGATTTAAAAATAAGACCAAGTTATTATAAAATGAAAACACCAACAATGATCTGGAAAAAGACTAGACAAGCTGAATGAGGTAAAACCATTAATAAATGTTGGAATCATTGATGATACATTTTATTTTGTAGATAAATTATTGTTAATATAAATTTGCAAACTATTTGCAAACTATTAGTATATTTAAGTTGCATTTGATTTAAACCCAACACTGCATATTAAATTGTGCAAAGATGATACAAAAATATTCAAGAATAAATATGGGTGGGAAGATAGTTAGTAGTAAAGAAATTTGCCTAGTGTATATAATATTTGTTTCCATCTCCTGGATGCTTCAAAATAAGAACTAAAAAGTAGGAAAAAGGAAAAGGGGAAAGAAAGAATGAATAATTCAAGTTGAGTTCAAGTTGTGCACAAATTGAAAAAAGCTATAAAATGAATTAATATTTTATATTATATAAAATTTTAAAAATAAATTAACATGAAAAAATAAAACTATATAATCAATAATATTATTAACTAAACTTTTTTTAAAATTTAAATCTATTAATTTTCAGGACCATTTATTTTTCTTCATTTGCAAAACACACTGATAATATATAAAAATGTTTAAATTTTGGGGGATTTAATTTATTATAAAATACCATATATTAGTGTTCTTCTAAGTTATCTAGTGTAATTATGTACAGTAGCTACTATCCTTAAGAAAATCTATCACATTTTTACTTTTGAAGAAGAGCATGTGACTTTAAACTACATTTCAGGCTGGATCATAATTTTCATACATGAAGAAAGCAGTGATTCCCATAAGTTATCATAATACAATGATCTTCCTGGAGTTGTGTAATTGTGTTTCCTATGTAAGATAATATTTTAAATGGTAGTTCAAAGGTGTGTATCTATATACATGTTTAAATTTATTTATATATTACATTTATTAACAGAATAAAAGTCCTTTTTAGCATTGAATACTAATGATGTTTTAAATTGGAAAAAAAACAGATTTCTGAACTTGTCATCTACATCTACACATAATTCTAAAATAAATTGAAAACTAATATACAGAAACAGAAACATTTTCAAAAGAAAATGAAAATGGATCTATACTATTGACTTTTAAATGTATGGCTAGCAAATTTGTCTTTAATCTTTTGCCATTCATATTTCCTTAATGCATGTTCTAGATCCGAAAGAGTTCTTAATACACAAGTAACCAAAGAAATGAAGAGTCAGAGAGAATTCACAAAGTCAAGATACTGAGCCCATTTTAAGTTTACAATAGATTATATGATGAAAAGGATAAAATATCAATTAGAATGGGGTCAGGTGTGAGCAAGAGTAATCATTGTAAAACATACCCTTGTAAGCTTACAGTACAGTCTGAATTTGGAAATCTGAAATGAGCTTTTTTTCTTTGAACACATAATTGGCACATTCCCTTGGAAATTTCAAATCAATTAGCTGGAATCCAAAATAGAATAAACCAATTTATATAAAAAGGTTTTTAGATTTTTTTTCTTTTTTTATGATGTGCTGAAGCTTTTAGGCCATCTTCAAAGAATACATTGTCTGCTTAAACTTTTAGAAAATGAGATGCAGTTAAGATTTTTTTTGTGACAATGTTGCCTGAAAGGTCAGTATCCAAGTTCACCATATCTACTGGCAGGAAGGAAAAAAGGAAGGAAGGAAGGAAGGAAGGAAGGAAGGAAGGAAGGAAGGAAGGAAGGAAGGAAGGAAGGAAGGAAGTTGAAATCCCTCTGAAAGGCCCTTCTTAGAGTCGGAGTTGTATTTTCTTGTGTCTTGTGTTCTCTGCTGACTATCTTTGTCTTTGAGTTATTATTACAAATTGCACAGTTCTCTCTAGGAGTTAGATGTATTTCATAGTATTTTATTATACGATGATCCATCTTCATTTTCTCCAGGCACCACTTCTAGGAAAACATACAAGCAATACATACTTGAAGCAACTCGAATTAATACACTCCACTCTGAATGTAAATAAAAAAGATATTTTATTGAGACACCGCTGTTGATATTTCCTTAACATAGTAAGTACTTCTTAGCTAAGAGCAAAATATAAGCAAGAACACAAGTGTACGTTTTCATGTAGGGAATGATTTTGATACAATGATAGTGTGAAAATTCACTGCCAATCTAATCACTTCATGGAGAAACATGTAAAGTACTGGCATTTTTAAATTTGGGAATCTATTTGAAAAATATGCTGATATAATATAGACAATAAGATAGTTTAGGTTATCACACAGATTGACTAGAAGATTTCACAGCTAGCATTTCTGATAGACGAAACTTGGATGCCCTGCCTTTTGGGAGATACTTGGAGCCCATGACATACATTTATTTAATATGAAGAATGCAAAAGCAAGTCATCTTGGTCACAGCTGAAGCTCATCCAATAGCTACATAAGCATCACTGGACTTCATGTAGTTCTTTGGAGAAGTAATTTGGCAGCAAAAGGATGCTGCTAATTAAGACTTCCCACTGCTGGCTTCTAACACTTTATGTGGCTTACTAAGTCATAAATATTAAACATCTCTGTAGTCTCATACATGTTTAATGTCTAATGGCAAGTCTGTCCCTTTGACATTTAGTATTGTGTTGCATTAGGCTTCTCTTCTTCACACTCCATTCTTTGTTCATGCATGTGATCTATTCAATAATATCTTAAATGCTTTAAATCCTGAGATTCTTGGTCCCACATGTTTTTCATACTCTTCAGGAAGTTTGGATATTCTTAAACAATGAAGCATATTTCTGTTACACATAAAGATAATATTTGTGTTAGTCTGTGCATAAACGTATAGGAAAACATATTTTTCATAAAAGGACAGTAAAATACCAGATAGTATGATTACTCTCAAATTATCAAAACTCTTTAGAGCATAGCTCCTGTTCTTTTCCCATTGGTTTTTGTTGTAAGACAAAATCACATTGGGAGAAAAAAGCTTGAAGAATTTAAAAATTACCATTGATTTTATACATCCGTGAGGTGTAATTAATATGTGTTTCTGCGGGTAAATATATAGAGAGGGGGAGATATAAAGAAATACCTCAAAAATGCTTTACTGTTTTGTAAAAATTATAAATCTTGAAGGAATAACAAGCATGTTCACATGTGATATTAATTTAGGTTTTTTGTCACCTGATCTTAAAAATTACTCAATTTCCTAAAAAAATTCCCTAACAATGATTGATCACAAATATGTGAGTAAAGGTGGAATGTGATGGGAAAAGAGTTGTTTCATACTTGGATGTAGATTTCTAATTGCAGCAATACACAAAACTGTACTATTCTTACATCTCAAAAATGGTATAAGATACAACAGTGCAAAGACTTTATTTTTTTAAAAGAAAGATATATTTTTAAGGAAAATGAGTGTGGTTTTGTACAGAATGTCCCTCCACATTACAAAATTTCCTCAAAATTGAGACACTTCTTCCAGGAGATGAGAGGCTAACCCTCAGATACTAAAGAGAAGTTAAACAGAAGCTCATGTGTCTCAAAAAAGAAAACTCTGAAGATTCTCTGGGTACCCTAAACAAAAGGGAATAAACAGTGGTCTACACGGTAGTTAAAGAGCTCTAATGTATAAGGTTATGTATGGGACATGAACACACATAAGGAAATGTGCTTTCTGGTAATGAAGTACTTTGAACTGTCTCTTCTTGTAACCAGTAACCCCTTCTCCTGATAGGAACTGCAACTAACAACTCACTGGTTAAACATATTGGACAATGATGCAATTGTTTATTTGACCTGTCATGGGCTTGCTTTGGGGTGAGTAGAAGTATGTGTGTGTGTGTGTGTGTGTGTGTGTGTGCACCAATGGGTTGTTTTGGGGAGACTTATAGAAATATGGTTGATAGGCTATATACAAGACCAGAAATGACTCATAGATAGCTACATCAGCATGTTCCAATACAGGTAACAACACAAAATCTGGGACATGGAAGACAATCTCCGGCCTTCAGGAAGCTCAGCAGACTGGAGAGTGTCCCTTCCAAGTGACTCAGATAGTATAAATCTCTTCTAGACAGCCTTTCTGTTCTTTTTTCAGCTTGACTTGTCAGAGAGTGTTGCTCAGCTTTTATTGCTTACTCTGACATGGAGGCACCTTTTGAATAAGTCATTTTCAGGGACTTCCGAAAGCTATTTTGAGTTGTTACATAATTAAGCATTGTTTGTAGGCACATCTCATTATCATTCCTCACCAATTATATAGATGAAATTTGAAAACTCAAAATTAATTTTAAATATATTATACGTGTAGTATTAATCTGCTTAGAATTGGAGAACAATATCAGGAATTGAAGAAACGTGTCTTATATATTTCTCACCATTATTAGTTAGTATTTAACTACATTTCTCAGATATTTTCTGAAGATATAATAAAAATAATTAGTCTGTTGAAATGGAGTGCTTACATATACACATATATTGAGTGTTTTTATTTCTTTATATAGTAAGTTTTCTCTAGATTATACCACTGGTTGCTAGTCCATCTGTGTAAACAGAAAACCTACTATGTTATCAAAGTATAACAACAAAATATTGCTAAAATGATTTGGTTTCTATTTACCACTCTTGAAAGAGAAAAGAGAATGTCCTAAATTCTATTATTTTCATAATCTCAAAATATGGTTGTATTCAAACTTTATACATTTTCTTATGTTCTAGGTAAAAGAAATTTAAGTTAAAACTTCAGATATAAAGCTTCAAATATAAAACAAAGAAGTGACTATCGTTATATCACATTATTATATGCTTCCAGAAATTCCAATTAAAATACTGTTATTTATAACACATGTTTGTGTTTTATTATTTATTCATTTTCTTTTTAATTTTAATTTTTATTTTTATCTCATTTATTATATACAGATTGTATTTTACGTTCCCTCCCTTCCAACCATCTCTCCCCCTCCAACTCCACTCTTCTGCAGATTCCTCCTTCTCCTTAGAAAAAAGCAGTCCTCTCAGGGATATCAACCAAACAAAGCATAACAACCTACAATTAGACCTGGCATATATCATTATATATCAAGGCAGAAGGAGACAACTCATAAAAATGAAAAGGATCACATAAGCAGGCAAATGAGCAGAGATAGTTTCCATTTGCACTGTTATGAACCCACAAGAACACTAAGCAACTTAGCCATAAAGTGTGCAAAGAACATAGTTGGACCCTTAGAGGCTCCCTGATCTTCATGAGCCTCCATGAGTCCTGGTCAGTTGATTCTGTGTCTGTGTTCTTCTAGTGTCCCTGACTCCACTGGTTTTTCTGATACTTCCTTGTAACATAAGGGGGCTTGCTTGTTGGGGTATCTGTCCCGCCCAGTACCCCATAGCCGGCAAACCCCCCAAAAAATCACACAGAGGACTCCATAAGATTATAAAACTGATTGGCCCATTAACTCAGTCTTATTAACTAATTCTTACATCTTACAGTAACCCATAATTCTTGTCTGTGTTAGCCATGTAGCTTGGTACCTTTTTCAGCTGTCAGCTCACATGTTGCTTCTTCGGTGGTCTAGGCAGGAGTGTTGGAGGAAGCTTCTTGCTTCCCAGAATTCTCCTGTTCTCATTGCATCACCTCTACTTCCTGTCTGGTTTTCCAGCCTATACTTCCTGCCTGGCCAATCAGCGTTTTATTAAAATACATGATTGACAGAATACAGATAATTCTCCCACACCACTTCCTCTCCCTCCTCTGCAAGATGCCCCAAACTCTGTTAATGTTTGGCTGCAAGACACTTTCTTTTCCCATCAGTTGCTGAATTAAGACATTTTTGTCTCTTTATGACAATTCTGGTTGGCTTTAGTACTAGAACACACTGCAGGTAGAACAAGCAGAAGGTTAAAAGTTTTGTGACTTGGTTGAAGTGTTTTTTCTCAAATATCAGAATATAGCCTAAAATCTCAGTTCATAGTAAACTCTAAACAAAGCAAAAAAAAAAAACCAAAGATATTAAAAATTCTCCATTTTTTATTTTGGTGTGTATATAAGATAAAGTAAAAGTATAGTATAACATCCTTCTAAGTGGCTGGTTCTATATGTAAGCATCATCATTCAGGTTACCTAGTTGTTCTCAGTCTATACATTAGTGTTTGTCCCCAAGAAAATGTGTTGAAAACCTTCAGGACATTCCAAAGACTGGTCGGTAGACATGTTAGTCATAGAAGTATAGAGATCATTTAGCCTTTCAAAGATCAATACTGCTTCTTTATAACCTCAATTGTACATGTCCTGGGAAATTAATCAAAAAGGATAAATTGAAGTCATTGCTCTTCCCTTTCTGTTTCAGAAATCTGGAATTTTAGGTCTTCTCGGGTCACAAATATTTTCCCTGTTTTGGCTGTGAAACTGTACAGAACATCATTAAACCATCATATATTTTGGCACAGTTGCTGGAGTCTGCTCCAAGGATGGCAAGAGATGAAAATACTAAAAAGTAGGTCTCAGATAAGATAAATCTAACAGCATAACAAGAGTGTGAAAAAATGCCTTGCTCATATATAAGCATACTTATTGATGCCATTGAAAATGCCTATCAAGACTGCTCCTCAAGGGTATTCAGAAAAAGGCCCCAGATTTTTAATATTTACAACTTGTCCAGTCTGCAGAATTATGTATAAAATCACACAGGAACCCTCACAGATTTAACAATAAAAGAGAGGCAGAATGCTTCTTACACAAGTAGAAGGTATGATTCAATTGTGCAATTGTGTAGTAGACATTCAGAGAGTCCAGGGACATCTGCTACATTTATGCAGTGATTCTGAGCCCATAGCCCAGTCACAAAGCCATGGCGCAGTGAGGTGCTTGAGGCTTGCAGTTTGTGTAAGAACGTTAAAGGTGAGATTTGTTCACTCAGTTGAATGTGAGCAATCACTGAATAATGATCCTTTTTTTGCTCAATGATGTGTTTTCAGTTTAGCTATTCTTTGTATGTCATTATCCAAGTCATCAAAGCATTGAAGATTTAAGAACATAAGAAAGGTTAAATCTTCAAGTCAAATCTCTCTCTCTCTGTGTCTCTGTCTAAGTCTCTCTCTTTCTGAGTGTGTGTACATTGAAAGATGTACATTGAAAGAAGTGTGCATTTCATAGAACTTTATATCAATTGTTCTTTTCAACCACTTTGAAATTAATTTTTACCTGTCTATGTATCAATTGATTGTTCTATAAATCGATTTATTTGAGATTGAGTCTCTCTCACGATGTCACTGTGGTGATTAGGTTGACTATGCAGAAGTCTGTACTTTCCTGTGGTTTCGATTACAGATGCGTATTGTAATGCCAGACTCTTCTATGTAGGTCCTAGAGATCTAAGGCATGCCCACATGCTTGTGTGGCAGCAATTAATTCCCAAACCATATTTGCAGGCTCTTATAATTTTAGATTAAACAGTTTCCAAAGATTCAGCTTTCTGATGGTTAATGATCACTTGAAAGGGGTAATATAAATAATATGCTTTTCAAATAAAATAGCAAATTTCCACATAAAATAGTTTTGTTGAAGTACAAGATGAAAGGTATTCATGTATTTCAGAAAGGACAGTTAGCATTGCCATTCGTCATAGAAAATGTATCTGCTTATTATTTTTTCTGGCCTTTTTTGTTTGATTGGTCATTTTTTAACCATTCCTGGTGTAATTAAATTACTTCAAAATATATTTAAGGAATAGAATTTACCAAATCTGTAAAATAATTCAGTGCAAATCTCTTCATCTTAAAGAATATATAAACGTTGAAAATTTTTAAAAAATTAAATATGCAACTGATGTGAAAATAAAAGAGAATATCTGTGGCCCTGGCTGCAAATGTGTAGTGTGATACCATGGTAGTCCACAGACAAAGAATCCCAATCACACTTACCTAACTAAGCTCCGAGGTGCTGTGTTCAGTTAATAAAATTTAACATGTTCTTAAGACATTCAAATTGTGCTTCATGATTATGCACATTTTCACAGTTAAAATGTCAAAACAACTTTTAAAGCCATGCTATGGAGAACACCCCCAACCCCAATCATCCCATTCATATTCTCCTCCACTTGGTAACTATTTGCTGCTGTCACATGGCTTACCTGTGTATATGAATAAGCATTGATCATCGGTTTTATTTTTAATGTATTCTTTTAAAAATTACATTTAAAGTTTATAGATAAATTTGTTTCATTGGAATGTGGGAGCTATATTTTCCTATACTCTAAGTCTATGTTAAATACTGCTAGGATCATACAGTTTATCTTTTGTTAAAAGTAATTCATTTATTTATTTTTGTGCATTGGTGTTTTGCCTGCACCTATGTCCGTGTGAATGTGTCAGATTCTTTGGAATTGGAGTTTCAGACAGTTATGAGCTGCCATTTGGGTGCTGGGAATTAAATTCAGGACCTTCGGAAAAGTAGCTAGTGCTCTTAGCCACTGAGTCATCTAATCAGCCTACTCTTCAATATAATATAACCATCCATGATAGTCTATGCACAACATACTTACAGAACTGAGTTTTGTGAGAACCTTTATTCCAGATTTCTAGAATAGTTTAGCATTAGAAATACAGCTGCTTTGACTAACTACTTTGTTGGAATAAAAAGGAGAGTGTCAGATGCCTAGGCTCAATGCTTTTTCTTTGACTTCCAGTGAGACAACTGTCAATGTTGAAGGGAGAGAATGGCACATAGGGATAATGCCAGAAAAGTCACTATCATGACTCATTAATTTCATAGACATGAGGGAAAGAAAATTGATCTGAAGTTGACTTTAAATATAGAGATAATTTTTCAAGACATTCATAATATTTGGCAATGGCTACATAAAGCAGAAACTCATTTCTTATTTTCTGTAACATCTCCTGAAGCTTTATGTGATCTGATTCCGACTACAGCCAATGGAAATTAACAAGAATTTGGAAAAGCTGAGACAAAATTTATAAAGTTATCCATTATTCTGTTCTTACAATTGCTAGCTTCCCAAATTTTATCAATATATTCTTGTGTGACACTGTCTCTAAACAGATAGGAACAGTGACAGACCCATGCAAGGTTGTTTGACAGTGATGATTTGACTGGTTGTCATCTCTTAATCTAGCTGGTAATCAAAAACCACTTTTCTCAAACAAGTCCCCAGGAAGGTTACTGTGAAAATTCCTCAAAAACAACGGAACTTGTGGAAGTTGTAGTCCTGTGAAAACTCTGACACTTATAACTGCCAACTTTATTTGTATTCTCTAACACTTAAAAAGTCTATGGAACACTCAAGAGACATGCTTCATAAAAGTAATCTTAAGGACTTAACCAAAAGCAAGACAGTAAGACGATTTCTTGCCTATCTCATGAGTCCACACAAAGAAAATGCTCCTTTCTGCAGATGTCTCTAAAAGAAACATTCACAAATCTCCCTTTAACTAGGGACTGGAAAGTGTTTCTCTCACCCTTTATCTTGTCTCTTCACTTGAGAAAAAAAATCTGCTGACAATTGTCCTGCCTGAACTTCCACTGCCCCAAAGGCCCAGATCACTTTCTCAGAGAAACTAGCTCATTAATTGCATTTAGCACATTTCAGTCACTTAGAAACCTACTCTTTGCAACATTTTGTATATTAACAATATTTTAGAAATCTTTACTATCCTTATTTAAATAATGTAATTTGTTGAGATGAATTTCATATTTGAAACAAGTAGGACAATTTATTTTGTGTTGCAATAATACATGTGAAGAAAAATAAGCTAGAGAAATTACTCTCGTTACCTCTACTGAGAATCATTCATTTAGGGATAGTCTATCATTCATTCTATAAACATATTACATCTTAAAGTGGGATTTGTGTCTGTGGAGATGGCTTAGCATTTAAGAGAGCTGGTTCTTTCTGAGGTTCCACGTTTGATTCCCAGCACCACAACCACCTGAAGCCCTAACTGGTTCTCCATACACATGAGGCATGCACATGTTCACAGACATGCCTGCTTGGAAAATACCCACATGTATAAAACAATGAAAGTAATAACAATAAAAGGCAGTAAAAATCAAAATAATTTCTGAGGTTGGAGAAATAGCTCATTAGTAATGAGAGATTTCTACTCTTTACATTTAAATAAAAGATGACTCATGTTTTATTCCCAACACGTGAGTTGGACAGCTCATAAGTACATGACGCTCCAGCTCTAGGGGATTTCAGTTCCTGGGGTTGTGAGCAACCATCCACACTCATGTTTTCATGCCTCCTTACAGACACATGGAGCAAAAATTAAATGAAATTTAAAACTGAATAAACAACAAAATAAAAGAAAGAGTCTGTGTGAGAAGATGGCCAACAGTGTCGTTTATGACTTACTGAAAGAGAGCAATTCTCTCTTGTGATGAGCCCCTAATTAAATATCCATTCCCAGGAAATCATCTCTAAAGCCATGTATATGACTAACACTAAAATGACTATCAGGTAATATTTGTATATTAATTTATAAATATATATTAATGCATAGAAAGACCGTGAATTCAAAAGGAGGATTTAAGAGTCAGACAGAATAGAGACAGGTAGTAAATGAATTAAATTAATTATATATACACATTTTTTTTAATATTTTCATTTGATTATTTTATTAAAGTTTTGTTTCTCTCTCTCTCTCTCTCTCTCTCTCTCTCTCTCTTCTCTCTCTCTCATATTAGTAGGCTTTCTATAACAGGTGTTCAGTAATTACGAGTCAGGGACTTCTTGCTCAGTTCTCAAGGACAGCATGCACAGTTACCAATAGACTATAAAGAATTCTTCTAAACCATATCCATCTTTTTCTAAAATTTATTTTCTATTTCCACGGAATAATATATTTTCTTTTTTGCCACCATTTACTTAAGGTTAATTTACCTTGAGAGTGAAGAATTATTGCATTGTATAAGGAAAAATATGCAGTCCACAGTCACTGAACAATTCCTCATACACAGTTCTTCACACTGTAACTGCTTACACAAAAACCGTGAAAAAAAATCTTTGTCACAGTAGTTTCAAGGAGAGAGAAATTAGAAATACTGTAGCATCACCTAAAATATCCTGGGTAGTAATCCCATCTTGCTTTGATAAACTGATGATTCAGGATGTTAAATTGAAACTAATTCCATCAAGTTTTCTATGTCTTGTTCACTGTTTTTGAAGTGTAGGTACAGAAGAACAGTTTTTAGCTTACTTTGCTGCAGCGTTTCAGTGCCCAAATGCATGGATTTCTGCCCAGACACAAGTGGGTCATTCAGATGGTGAACAAGGATGCCTCTTGTGAGAGCAGATTTTTTATGGGGACAGCTGTCTAGCAGGAAGTGTAGTGCCATGTGGTCTTTTGGGATTTAGCAAAAGGCTGACAAAAACTCCTAATAACCTACTTAATTTTTAGTGCACAAATGTATGTAGCATTGTGTTAATAATAATTCTAACTTTAGAATGGAGATTACTATAAGTTAGTTTCAATTAGAGGTGTAAATATCCACTAAATAATAAATGACACAGTTTATGTGTTCAGGTAGCATTGTCTATTATCACCCCAAAGAACTTCCATTAGTCTTGAATAAAGCCCCATTACTTGCCACTTCATAATCCCAATATGAAAAAATGCTGACAACAACCAAATAAAGGTGTTCTCTGATGAGGAGACATGGAGAAATAGTACAGGTTCCATGGAGCCTGTCTGTGATACTGAATAAATTTTATTTTCATTAATCCACTGTGAGAACACTTAGTTTTAGTCTTACTTGTACTGGCTTGTAATTATTGACCTTAAAACTGCAGGAATCATTTTTATGAGACTACAGACATTTCTGAGAAGGGCTGATCACTTTTAGTACTGTGGGCTATCTGTTTTGTGCCTGGCAACCCAGACATGACGACTTTTAAGCTACAGATGCTAGGCACTCATATGAGCAGTAAATATCAGCAGAAAATATTAGCACATAACTGAGCTGGATTTCTTTAATACTACTAGACAGGTAAAATAGCTATTTCTCTCGAAGGGAGTCTTGAGATACTCATATTCCCACATCTCCTATTTCCATGATATTAACACATGATTATCTATCGTCTTTTGTCTCATTCCTTTGCTATGTAGGATATTCTATTTCTAAAGTAATATCAAATGACCATTTTCTTATTGTGCTTATTTTTAAGCACAACAAAAGTTAATAATACCCCCCCAGGTTTTATCAATATTCTCACACTTTGAATTTATCATTTGTGGTAACCTTATTTAGAGCTCGCTATAAGATACAGTATTAATTTCAGAATAAGAGATGACTGAGGAATGCCTCTTTTTATTTTTCTTACTTTCTCTGTATAGCCTTGCTTTTCCTCATAAACATTCTGTACATCAATCTGCTTCCTGAATATTAAGATTAAATTACAGTTTCTGTTAATATTAAATAAACCAAAGAAAACTATATAAAATGAAGCCTTAATTCCCAAAGTGGCATGTTTTCTGTGTACATCTGAATTTTCAGGGCAAAATAAATTAGAAAAGTAGCTTCTAAAAATTCAGTTAATACAACACAACCAAAATAAGGTATTTGTGTATTTTGAGTAAGCATACTTGAAACAAGTACTTTTTCTAATGAAAAATCAAACAGTATCCTTGCTGTGGAGTGGTCCATCTTACTACTACACATTCCTGTTCTTTGAGGGGTTTTCATTTATTTAATGAATTCTAGTTTAAGGGTGAAAACTTACTTCAATGTAAACACGAAACCTTTAAGTTATCCAAAGTGTGCTATCATTTAGGAAAAACTCTGTTAAAATAGGACTTCAGTTGTTGAAGGTTTATATTATTCCTTAGCAGTGCCATTGCTAGACTAATTGATTTCTTTTAAATAAGACCTGAAATACATAAAAGGCTTTCAATGTAGAGAAGTCTACTGGAAAAAAAAAAACAAACTTCAATCAGTTTGCTCTAATGATACTTCAGTATATGCTGAGAATACAGCAGAATGCTACTTTTACTATGATACAATTTTACCATTGTAAAATCTACTCAGTTTCTATATAAATTGAGAACCCATGATCTTTTAGCATTGCTGGCATTCAGATTTCCTTTGTCACTTTTCTATAATAGTAGTAAAAGAAGTAAGCCAAAAGAATAGAAAGAAGAGAAACAGAAGGAAGAGGGAGATAAGGAGAAGGGAAGGGAAGAAGACTTAGGGGAAGAGAAAAGAAAGACATGAAAACAAAGACAGCGAAAGTTCTTCCCTAGTGATGTGGAAATAACAATAGAAAAATCTCCATGTGGTAGTTTCCATTAAATTTAATTTGTGTTTTTCCTATTTTTGTTTTTCCTACTGATCTCTTTGGATGAGTTCTCTGGCAAAGTGAAGTTATGAAGACTCTTCCTTTTGGGAATTAAGAACATCAGTTTTAGAATTCAGAGTTAGATGCTTTCCCACAAATAAAACTGTAGATACTTTTATATTTTGGTTTTGTTCATTATCTTTATTTGGTGAGGCCAGATTAAGAGATGAAGGACCTGCATTTGTCTGAGAAAATTAATATCTATACTTTATAATTTAAAGAAAAATGGGATATAATTTGAATTTATATTTTGCACTAGTGAATTCATTTCTCCAACCTAATTAAGAAGAAGGAGGTTAAAAACTTTTACACCTATAAAAGATTTTTCAAATAAATTATTCATTAATTTATTTAATGCATTAAATCTATGATCTTATCACCTATGAAGGTAAAAGAAACAGCCAGATACATAAGAGTTCATCTAGCTTTAACTGTATAAACACTGAATGTGCTGGCTAGATTTTTGTCAATTTGACACAAGCTCAGGTCATCTGAGCAAAGGGAGTCATAATGGAAAAATGCCTGCATTAGATTAGCTTATAGGCAAGTCTGTGGGGAACAGTCGCATGACTAACTATTGGTAAAGGTCATATCCAGCCTGCTGATGATGGTGACAGCCCTGGACTGGTGGTCCTAAGTGATATAAAAAAATAGACATAACAAGCCATGAGGAACAAATCAGTAAGTAACACTTCTCCATGAACTCTGCTTCAATCTTCTCATGAAGATCCTGTCACTGACCTCCTGGTGTTACTTCCCTTCATGAGGGACAACAAGCTGTAAGATGAAATAAACCCTTTTCTCTCTACATTTTTTGTTATTGTTGCTGCTGCTGTTTCTGTTGTTTTTGCTTGTTTGGGGGTTTTGGTTTTCCTAGACAGGATTTCTTCATGTAACCCTGAACATCCTGAAACTCAGTTTGTTGACCAGACTCAGGTTTAACTCAGAGATCAACCTGCCTCTACATTTTGACTGCTGGGATGAAACGTGTGCTCCTGAAATACAGTAACATCATTTTTTCAAATTCCTTTACCATTTGAGTTCCTCTGGTCCCCTACTCTCAACTTGATAGCATCTTTTTCATTTTTTTTGATTTTTGTCATAATTTGACCATAGCAATAGAAAGCAACCTGGGACATTGGGTAAAACTTTTCTTTATAATGACAAATCCATTCATTTCCAAATGGAAAACCAAGTTACAGGGGGTCAATTATGTTTAGAACCCCAATCATTGCTTCACCATTAAATCCATTGATAAACTATGCACTTTCCAATGTGGTTTACTTCTGGACTTACCAGAAAAGAAAACAAGTCCATTACCAGATTATACCTTTAGTGTGTTTGACATCTTTATTAGTCAGCTCTAGCATAAGTATTACCATGTACTTTCTACTAGACTAAAGTATAAAGAAATAATCTACTTTATTACTGGTTACTCAGTTTTTTAGGACTTCAACTATGGTGTTTGACTGGAAAGCTTTGGGGCTGTGATGAAGCAAAGCAGGGTTGACATGGACTATAGAGCAAGACAACTCATGTTGTAGACGAAAACCAGAGATGTACTAGAGGCTCAGTGACTCATATTCCTCTCCAAGTCACAAGCTCAATGACACACACACACACGCACACACACACACACACACACACACACACACACACACACACACACATTATTTCTTACTAGATTCCAAATCTAAAAGTTCTTTGATAGATCTAAAGGGTCTATGACCTTTTCATTTGTACCAATATAAACTCTTTGTATTCTTATCTTTACAGTAACTGAATCATACTTGTATGCATACATGTGAAAAGAACTTATATGCATACACCATAAAGGAATTTTTTCCATGACAAAACTGAGAATATTTCATATCTTTTCTCTCTGATTTACTTTACTCATAATTCTCATGGTAAATTTACCACAAAGCAGTAGTTATAAACTCTACTAAACAGAAATACATCGTTACTTGGAAATCTTATACTCAATACAATAGCCATAACCTTTAAGCTAGGCCACCAAAAGATTAGAGTAATACTTCAAAACCTTTGCTACACTGTGACAGAATTGCTCTTTCTGGCTTCAGCAGTACTCTATTTCTGTCTGAGGCATCATATATATTATTTTCTCTGCCCACATTGTTATTAGCTCTTGGTTCTTCTGAAGCCTTCCAGAGTCATACATTGTCCTCTGCTTATACAGAATTGAAACTTTATTTGCTAAGGCCAAATAAACTATCCTGAACTCATTTCTTAAAGAAATTCCAAAGGTTCAGCTACACAATCTCAACAATAGTCGCAGCACCTTCAGCTCACTTTACTCCTCTATGGTTATACCTTTAAGTCAGTATAACAAACAACTGTGAGGGTTCATATAAAGAGAAAAGATATTTTTAAGTTCATATTTTTGTGTTGTGGGATTTCCCTCTGTATTATGTGAATATGTTTTATTACCACTGGTTAATAAAAAAAAAACTGCTTTGACTTATGGCAGGGCAGAATTGAGCTAGGTGGGAAACCTAAACTGAATGCTGGGATAAAGAAGGCAGAGTCAGGCAGATGCCAAATAGCTGCCGAAAGAGAAAGATGACAGAAAATTGCTGGTCAACCATGAAGCAAATGGCAAAATATAAAATAATAGAGATAGGTTAATTTAAAGTATAAGAGCTAGCTAGGGATATGCCTGAGCTATTTGCCAAGCAGTTTTGTAATTAATATAGTTTTATATGATTATTCTGGTCTGGATGGCCAGGAATCAAAGATCAGTCTCCATTTATAATACAGCACCTAACATGGGGTTAACCCTCACGGCCTAGCACCCACTTCAGTCCACGTGCTTTTACAGCCAACTGCTAAGGGTCAGGAGAAAGGTAACTAAGATTACAGCTGTGTAACTCAGCACTCCCCACCTAGGCAAGTGGCAAGATAGGGTCTGATAGGCATGCCTCTGCTAGAGAAAATGGTAGATTCCTATTGCCATATACAGAGCTATTTCCAGGCTGTGCAGCATGCTGTATGGCAGATTTAGCTTTTACTCAAACCAAGTTAAAAAAAAAAGTTTATGTGCTTGACAGTGCTTCCCAGAGTTGAGGTATAGAAATGACTCCTACTTAGCAGTCTCAGAGCTGGCAGTAAATGTACTTCCACCTTTTTCTCCCTGCACACAAAAAGTGACTGATAATCTGTCAATTTAGGCAAAATTGTCTTTCAATTTTGCTACTTCATGGAAAAATCTGCCAGATACTATGGGCCTGTAGACTGAAGATGGATGCCCTAACATCCAGACTTTAGGTGACTATCCAGATGGTGGGATGTCTCTTTCGACTCTAGAGTTTTAGAAGTTGCTTACAATGCACTTTCTGTTAACTTAGGTAATATTTTATCCTTCTGGTATCCTTTTGAGAGTTGAAGACAGATAATTATAGCCATAGTTTCCCTTAGTTATGATAAAAGATAACTTAGATATATAACTTTAGACTCATAAAAATATTGTAACTGTAATTTATTTTTGATACCTGTTTTGTTTTATGCAATTTTACTATGTTAAAATTAAAACCATCCTTTTTATTTAGACAGGAAAGGGGAGATGATGTGGGATTGCCATCTGTCTTCTGTGAATATATTTTATTACCATTGGTTACTAACGAAGCTTCTTTGGCCTATGGAAGGGCAGAATAGATATAGGTAGAAAAACTAGCTGAATGCTGGGATGAAAAAAGAAGGTGGAGTGAGGCAGATACCATGTAGCTGCAGAAGAAGAAAAATGCCAGAACTTTACCAGTGAATCACAAGCCTCATGGTAAAATATAAAATGATACAAGGGGATTAATTTAAGATATAAGAGCTAGCAAGCGAAATGTCTGAGCTGTTTGCCAAGTAGTCCAATAATTAATTTAGCTTTGTGTGATTATTTGGGTCTGGATGGCTGGAAATGAAAGCAGTCTCTATTTATAATTTTTAAGCTTCTAGTCAACGACCAAACGCTCCCTTACTTTAGAACTGAGCATAGTAATAATCTTCCCTTGGGGCAAAGAATAAGGGAAGGTCTAATGTCTTATCAACTAGTATGGACAGCTAGCATTCTTACAGAAATATGCCTCCAAGGGCCTAATAATGCTATAAGTTTCCAAAAAAGTGTTTGCCACCTAACAATAACAGTAACCTGGAACAAAGTTTTTAGCACATGGGCATTTGGGAACTTAAGATTTTATTCAGTTAATATTTGATTTTAAAATAAGATCAGCAAACTTCAAATAAGCACAAGGTAATCCAAAGACAGGGGAGAAAGTGTAGTTTAAAGAGAAAATAAGATGAAGAGAAGGCGAAGAGGTTTAGAATGTGAGCAGAGATGGATTAGCTACAGAAGAAGCATTATGTGGGGAGATCCTAATTCTTTAGATGTGACTTTCCGCAAATGAAGAAAATTTCCCTTTCATTCTGAATACCTCAAAAGTCTATAGGGCATATATGTGTAGGAACATAGAGTGTTTCCCTTATGGTTTGCATATGTTCCTAGTTAAGGTTTATAGTGTTGTGAAGAGACATCAAGACTACAGCAACTTTTATAAAGGAAAACATTCAATTTGCTTGCTTATAGTTTAGAGGTTTAGTCTATTGTCATCATGGTAGGAAATGGCAAAGTGCAGGCAGACATGGTGCTGCAGAAGATGTAAAAAATACTATTTATTGAACAGGTACCAGGAAGTTAACTGAGACGCTGAATGTGGTTTAAGCATATATAAGACCTCAAAGCTTCTCCCACACTGACTTACTCCAACAAGGACACACCTCCTAAGAGTTCTACTATCTATAATCTTATGGGATCAATTACATTCATACTACCACATTCCATACTCTGGCTCCCAAAGCTTGTAAAAATATCAAAATGCACAATGCATTTATTCCAACTTCAAAAGTCCCCATAGTCTACCACAGTTTCAACAATGTTCAAAAGTCTAAAGTTTAATCTCTTCTAAAATTCATGCAATCTATTTTACTGTAATTCCCTATAAAATAAAAATTTAAAAAACAGATCACATACTTGCAATATATAATGACACAGGATATACATTTAACGTTTTAAAACATAAGGAAGGGGACATAGTTTGAAAATACTGGACCAAAGCAAAATCGAAATTCAGGCAAACTCACAACTCTGCATCTCCATGTCTGATGTCAAAATTCTCTTCAGATCTCTAATTTTTTTCAACTTTTTTAAATTAAAAAAAAAAAAAACTTTTTTCTCTTAGAAGGCTCCATTCCCTGTTAGCAGCTTTCCTCAGTTGGTA
Organism: Myodes glareolus; assembly: GCF_982192425.1. NCBI lineage: Eukaryota > Metazoa > Chordata > Mammalia > Rodentia > Cricetidae > Myodes > Myodes glareolus. The sequence goes on along the minus strand of NC_142036.1, from coordinate 32,421,754 downwards.
TTCCACATCCCTGACATCTCGAACATCTTGGGTTCTCCAAGGCAATCTGGGATTCACCTTCACAGCTTCACACAACATGCCTGCTCTCAGCAGTTTTCCTTAGTAACAAAAGAAGTTTCCATAATCCCTTTTATCTATTTGTGACTCTAAAGCCAGATGCATGTGGCTGAAGCTGCCGTGTTCTGCTGTTGGCTGGGGCTGGAACATGGCACCGTTATTCAATTACATCTTCACCAAGTTTCCGTTTTTCATGGTTTCCTTCTCTGCTGAAGCTTGGCTGTTCTAAACTGGACTGTAGTCCAGGATGGCCTCAAACCCAGAGATACATTAGTCTCTGTCTTTTGAGTTGGAATTAAGGGTGTGCAGCACAGCTCCCTGTTTCCCTGTTTTAATCTTTAATTTCTTCTTACAAGTTGAAAACAGCTGGGTGGGATCTTACCCTGATCACTCCATTTATTTTATTTCTTAATTGTTTTTTCTCCTTGAACAGAGGACTTACTTGTGATGCTAATTTTCTTTTCAAATTGTACATTTTATATTTTTCTTACTCAACTTTTTGTTTTTCATAAAAAGTCTGAATATGGGTCATTATTAATAACAACATAACAGAGTCAATACTAAGCTGTTTTTAGATTTCCTCTGCCAATATAATTATTCCAAACATTTTCATATTAACCTCTGGTAGACTCTTAACACAAAGACAAATGACAACTGCATATTTGACTAAAACATCACAAGAATGATCTGTAGGCCACATATTAATATTCTTCTCCTCTGAAATACCTTGAGCTAGACCCCCATAGTTCATCAAATCCATACTCACCACCATTATCGTCCATGGTACTATTAGTATGTCCCATTAAGCAACACTTAAAGCATTCAGTTTCTTTTCTATTACACAGTCCCAAGGTCCATACTCTTCATAGAAAATCATGATCAAATCTAGCACAGCAACACCCCCAATCCCTGTACCAATTTCTGTCTTAGTTAGGGTTTCTATTATTGAGAAAAGATGTCATGACCATGGCAACTTTTATGAAAGAAGAACACTTAATTGGGCAGCTTATATTTCAGCAGTTCAGTCCACTATCATCACGGTGTGACATGGCAGGGTGCCGGCAGACATGGTGCTGAAGAGAGAGCTGAGAGTTCGACATGTTGTGTAGGCAACTCGAAGTGAACTGAGACACTGGGTACGTTTGAGACTATATGAGACATCAAAGCCCACACTTCCTTTAACAAGGCCACACTTACTTTAAAAAACTGATATCTTTTAATAAATCCAGTCTCTATTAGCTAATAGGGGCCAATTCAATTCAAACCACCACAATATGCAAATATGGGTTGAATCTTAATAAAGAAACATGAATATATTTTTAATTTAAGAGACAGGATTTGCACTTAATCTCCATCACAAACTCAGACAGCAAAGATAATGCTTCATGATTTCAGAACTATTGTCTTTTGAATTTGAAATGTCCCTCTTAGACTCACATGTTTCAACACTAGCTTCTCAGCTCATGGCACTGTTTCAGATAGTTATGGAACTTTTAGGAGATGGATCCTTGCAAGGGCAGGCTTTGAAGTTTTGTAGCTGGGTGCAACTTTTTTTCTTTCTCTACTTCTGTGTGTAGATGAAATGGGAGGGACCAGCCTTACATTTCTGCAGGTTTTTCTTCCCCCATCATTATGGTCTGTGTTCTCTTTGGAACTGTGAACAAAAATAAAATGATTATTCCCAAAGTTGCTTTATTTCAGGGCAATCTATCAGAACAAGAGCTAAGTAACTGATCCAGAGACCAAAACAAATCCAACTCTTTAAAATTTTGAAAGAGCTTAGAAAACAAACGAGTAGACAAATTATCAAGATTGTGTCATACAGAGTTCTAAGCTAGAATTTGTTAGAAAAGATTTTTAAAAAAACCAAACAAAATGCACATCAATATATTTTACTACTCTTCTTAAGTTAATGGGAGTCCCTACATTAAGGAAGACTCCTCTCTCTCTCTCTCTCTCTCTCTCTCTCTCTCTCTCTCTCTCTCTCTCTCCTTTCTCTCTCTCTCTGTCTCTTCTTGTGTTTCAATACCACAGTACAAGGTTACAGTCTTTGGTTAATGCCATGTATCACCAGCTTGTGTTCCTGTAAAGTTCAGGAAGTGATGGGATCCAGATGAATTTTATTACTGCCTTGACATATACAGTGTTCAAGCAACACCAAAGTACACACTCAGTCTCTTTTCATTACAAATGACTAGTGGGGGTAAAAAGAAAAAGCCACAGATTCAGTATTCTTTTTATCAAAGACAAAGACTTCTTAGCAAAATATTTTGGCAAAATCTATTATTTTCAGGAATTAAGGGTAAAAACTGACAGATATAGAAGAGGAGCATAAGAAAAATGTTTCTGGTAGTGTGTGAAGAAAAATGACATTCCCTTTTAAGTTAGAAATACGGAAACTGAAATTTTAAGTTGTTTCAATGGTTCATAACATTCAAATTATGTGGATTTTTTATTATGCTTTCTCACTCTTTGAGAAGATGAATTTGCATAACCAACACAGGGCCTGATCTCTCTATCTAGACTTCATTTCTGGGCACTATAGTTTTTTTTTTCTTCCTCTCTATCCCTCTCCCCACTGTGTGTGTGTGTGTGTGTGTGTGTGTGTGTGTGTGTGTGTGTGTGTGTGTGTGTGTGTTTACGCAAAAATTCATGTGTACACACATGTGTAAGCCATAGGAAAATCTTAAATGTCATTATTTAGATATCATCTACCGTTATTTGTTTGCTTATTTGTTTATTAGCAAGGTTCTTTAATTGAACTGAAACTTGTCAAGTAGTCAACTTGGCTGTGGATCAGTCAGTCCCAGAGTTCTGCCTATACTTATCTCCCCATAAGATGAAATTTCATTTACTATCTCCCCTATCAAGCTCTTTTTATACAGCTTATGGTGATCAAAATCACATCTTGCTGCTTGCAAGGTCGGACCTTTACTAAATCAGCAATCTCCTTATTTCTCTAGAACATCTTTTGAAAGAACAATGACACACATGTGATTTGTGGTCTTCTGTCAACACTTTTCTGAAGTCCATAGCTCAAAAATGAGACTGCAATCCTCTGCCTTAGGAACAGAGAATGGTATCATCAGGCACCTATCCTCAGTCTTCTCTGGCTCCAGAGTTGATATAATTGATGGGGACACGTGTGCTTAAATTTTTGAAGGAGCTTGACTAGGAAAATAAAACATAGCTACCTGAGGAGCTGAATTTGTGTGACATGTGACGTTAGATGATGAAGGGAAGCATCTTCTACCATTTTCTCATAGAGCTGGAAAATAAAGCATCTGCCTAGAGGAGCTGATAAAAATGTCTACATTAGAGAACAGGGTCTTTTACGTGTCAGCCTTCTCACTCTTGCTTCAGACTGTCTCATCCACATGCCTTTATATTACATGAAAGGATAACTCCACTTCTTGATTGCTCTTAAATTTTTAGCCTAATTCATCATTTAGTTGTTGCTGACTTTACTTTCATTTGTTACAAATAAATGTAAATATGTCTTATTATTATGTGGTCTAACTAACATAGCTAACTGATGAGTGGATAATTAAAATATAAGCGCAATGCTATTGTTGTGAATTCAGTCTGTAATATAGTAGGTCAATTAATAACTTTGACTTAATATATGAGGAAAGGATGCCTGAATAAATTCTAGGATCACTGCAAGTGGCCCATAAGTCTGCTCTACTGTTAACCACATTCAGAGGAACTAGTTTGGTCCTATGCTTGTTCCTTCCCAGTCCAGCTGGTGTTGGTGAACTCTCATTAGCTCAGGTAGGCTGTTTCAGTGGGTGTAACCATCATGATCTTGACCACTTTGCTCACATTCTCATTTCTTTGGTCTTTGGGAGCTAAGTCCAATGCTCTGATGAGGGTCTCTGCCTCTGTTTCCATCAGCTGTTGGAAGAAGGTTCTATGCTGATATTAAGATATTCATACCTGACTACAGGGCAAGGTCAGTTCAGGCATCCTTTCCTCTATTGCTTAGGGAATTAGCTGGGGTCATCCTTGTGAATTCCTGGGAATTTCTCTAGAGCCCGATTTCCTTTTTACCCCCATAATGGCTCCCTCATTCAAGATATCTCTTTCCTTGCTCTCTTCTCTGCCCTTCCTCCATCTCAACTATCCAGTTCCCTCAAGTTTTCCTTGCCCCTTTTTTCTCCCCTCCTCTTCCCCTTCGACCCTCCCTTGTCCCCCCTTTTCTATATTCCCAGTTTGTCAAAGGATCTTGTCTATTTTGACTTTCCAGGTGAATGTATATATGTTTTTCTTAGGGTTCACCTTGCTACTTAGCTTCTCTAGGATCATGAACTAGAGGCTCCTATATACAAATAATAAAGAACCAACAAAAAAATCAGAGAAACATCACCTTCACAAAAGCAACAAATAACATAAGTATCTCTTAGGATAACACTAATCAAAGGAGGGAAAGACCTCTTTGACAAGAACTTTAAGTCTTTGAAGAAAGAAAATGAAGAAGATACCAGAAAATGAAAAGATCTCCCATGCTCTTGGATAGGTAGGGTGAAGATAATTAAAATTGCAATCCTACCAAAAGCAAACTATAGATTCAGTGCAATCCCCTTCATATTCTCAATCAATTTTCACAGACCTTGCAATAACAATAATCAACTTTATATGGAATAACAAAATCCAGGATAGCCAAAACAATCCAATCCAATCCAATAAAGAATTTCTGGGTGCATCAGCATTTCTGACTTCAAGCTCTTTTACAGAGCTACAATAATGAACAGTTTGGTACTGGCATAAAAAGTGAGAGGTTGATCAATGGAATCAAATCAAAGACCCATATATTAATTCACATACCTATGAACACCTGATTTTTGACAAAGAAGATACATATATACAATGATAAAAAATGAAAGCATCTTCAACAAATGGTGATTGCATAACTGGATGTCAACAGGTAGAAGAATGAAAATAGATCCATATCTATCTCTGTGGACAAAACTCAAGTCCAAATGGATTAAAGACCTCAATATAAATCTAATCACACTGAACCTGACAGAAGAGAAAGTGGGAAGTAGCCTTCAATGCATGAACACAGGAGACCACTTCCTAAATATAACACCAGTAGCATAGACACTGAAAGCAGCAATAAATGAATGAGACCTTCTGAAACTGAGAAGCTTCTGTGAAGCAAAGTACACAGTCAATAAGGCAAAAGGGGAGCCTACTGAATGGGAAAAGATCTTCACGAACTCCACATCAGACAGAGGACTTATATCCAAAATATATAAAAAACTCAAGAAATTAGACATCAAAATTCTAAATAACCCAATTTAAAAATGGGGTACATACAGAACTAAACAAAGAATTCTCAATAGAAGAATCTTAAATGGTTGTAAGACACTTAAGGAAATATTCAACATCCTTAGGTATCAGAGGAATGCAAATCAAAACAACTCTGAGATACCATCTTATACCTGTCAGAATGGCTAAGTTCAAGAACACCAATGATAGCTTATGCTGGAGGGGATGTAGAGTAAGCGGAACACTCATCCATTGCTGATGGAAATGCCAACTTGTACAACCACTTTGGAAATCAGTATGACAGTTTCTCAAAAAACTGGGAATCAACCTTTCTCAGGATCCAGCAATAACACTCTTGTACTTATACCCAAAAGATATTCAATCATACTTAAAAGACATTTGTTCAACTATGTTCATAGCATCTTTACTTGCAATCGCGAGAACCTGGAAACAACCTTGATGCCCCTCAACTGAAGAATGGATAAAGAAAATGTGGCACATTTGCACATTTGAGTACTACTTATTAAAAGAAAAACAAAAACAAAATACTTTTAAAAATTCTTTAATTTGTCCTTTGAGAATTTCTTATATTTATACATTTGGATTCCTCTTAACGCCTTTGCTCTCTTATATCCCTCCCTTCCATGACTACCTCCCTCATCACTTACCTGATCTTTTACTTATCTTTTAGTTTTGCTTTCTGAATCACCGGGTTTAATCAAGGTCTTTGATATGGTTTTGAATTATCCATTTGAGACTATTGAGGACTCGCCAGTGATTACATAACTAAAGACACTGAGTACTACCTCTTTCAGACTCTATTTATAAAAGAGAGAACTTCTTAAGTGAGCAAGGCACCTGTGAATATTTCTCTCCATGTATTTTTCTGTTTTCTACAAAGAAATGCTTCCTTTTTCAGGGTTAAAGATAGCAGGGGTCAATGAATATGCACATAGATATTAAAGAGGCACTGGGACACTGTAAACATCAGTAGTAAATTTCTCCATAGAGCTTTGACTGCCCCATGCTCAGATTTTGAGCAATTTTATAGTAGTAGACATTGGAGTAGAGCTTTTTCTTCAGTAGTCCCATTTGATACTTTAGTCAAGTCCAAATCACTTTGACTATTTCCTCATTGACCTATTTTAAATCACTTCTGAAGATTGCCCTTCCTTTATCCTTTGGTCTGAGCTCCATTTTTTTCTTTTTTTCAAATTTGGAAGTTTGCCTACCACTCTAATTTAAATGGTAAATAACTAGAAATAGAATTGAGTGAAAATTCTTTCCTCATTTACTTCCTGAACTTCATAATATATCAAAGTTGTGAGTAAGGCCAAAAATCTAGACTATATGAAACTATAAGAAAATTGTGTTCCATGCTGTCCTACTTTTTGTCTTTTCATTTTAGATTTCATGTTTCAGGAGACAAATAAAATCTCTTCTCTATTATATGACAATATCAGAGTAAGAAAATCAAAATTTATGCCATAATTTTTCCCTTTGCAAACACCCAGCAATAGACTTTAGTGAGCAGACAAAATGTCAATATTTATTCACATTTGTAAAGACAAATTATCATTTGTATTTCTAAAAATTTAAAACCCCTTGAGGTTACTTTCCCCCATTAATAGCTTTGTTTAATTTCAGCATATATACTCATAAGAACAGAGTGTGGTGCAGTAATGCAGTGCATAGAATGTAATATTTATTTTAGTTCCTGAAGTGTGCACCGATCAAATCTAGCCTCCCTTCTTCTACCCTTCCTGCCTGCTTCCTCCTGCTAATCACAACTCAACTTTCAGATGCACTCTTTAAACTGTTCCACACGAGACAGAGTAAGCACAGTCTGACTTTCTGGGTCAGACTTATTTCTATTAGCACAACATCCTGGGCTCCACGCATTTTGCTGAAAATGATTGAGTACTCCTCTTTATTGATGAACAATAATCCTTATATACCATATCTTCTTTACAATTTCAGATATTGATAGACATAGAGGCTGATTCTTTGTATTGACTATTCTGAACTTTGCTGAAAGATCATGTCTGTGCTGGTATCTCCTTGAAGTCCTGAGCTGCATTTGTTTTGGGTATATGTACTAAAGAAGGATAGCTAGATCTTACTGACATATGTATTGTAGTAAAAATATTATGGCAACTCACTTATTGTCATTTATGGTTTTTTAATAGAAATACTATCAAATAGTTTTTATACAAGAAATTACTATGGAACAGCAAAAATAATTATTAATGATAATTTAAGGAATTAATCATGGAGATATTTGTAGTTTTGAGAAAATATTTTCTCATTCAATATACAACGTGAATGAATGAAGGTTGGTATATGTGTGCATTGCAATCATATTTTCTACAGTTTATATTGAAGGGCATATATGAGACTACAGCTTATTCTGTAAAAAGGGAAAAATGTATATGTGCATTATTGTATTTCTCCCTTCTACCTCATCTCTGTCACACCTGAAAGCTTCCCAAACCCTTCCTCATATTTTTGGAACACCATACTGGCCTTTATCTCCTCATCGTTTCCTGGAAGGGGTTGAGGCATCTCAAGTCCAGCCATCCTTGCATCTGGATCATCCTTGCCTAAATGCTTTTCTGCAAAAAACCAACACTGGGGTAGTTCTATGAAATAAAACCACCAGTTCAGTCCACATGGAAGACAATGATCCAAGTGCAAATATATAAGCATTGCTAAAAGGTTTTTGATTTCAGCTTCTTGGTTTTTTTTTTCCTTTATTTTGTTTGAGTTCTCTGAATTTTATCATTTCTTTTTTTTCTTTTAGTGTATATGGGCTGACCATAAAAAAAAACTGTGCAATACTCTTCAGAAGACTACTTTCTTTAACTTTTAATCAGTATTTACTTTAAAATTAGGTGTTTACCTTAATATTAATCATTTTAATTTTGAATAAAGCAAAAACAAACAGAAATAAAGACTTAACAATTTAAAATAGATCCAAATAATTTTAGTGAGCCTCAAAGTGTGTTAGTGAAATCAATGCCTTGTATCCTGGGTACAAAGCTGGATGGGTTTCATACTCTTTGTGGCAGCTTCTGTTAGATTCTTTTGGATAGAGTATTCCTGAAAAATATAAGTAATGGTATGAGCATCTTTTTATTGAATGAATATGTTCAGTTGCATTATTGTTTCTATATATTTACTAAGGAATTGCTTACAAGTTCAGAGAGAACTTAACTGAGTAACAGCTCAGGAGATGAGGGATCTGCTGTCTTTGCTTCCACAGCAGTAGAATCATAAGTGATTCTCATTACACCTTGTGTAATTCTTGGGCTCAAATGTAGCTTCTTGATCTTGAGAGGTAAACACTTTACTGACAGAGGCCTCTACTCAGTACACTTCATAGGTTTGTATTTAGCTTGTATTTTCATAACCTTTATGTGGACATATTGAAAAAGTTATCATCTTTACCTTAATTTGTATAAATTAGCAGTAGTCAGCTCCCTTTTTTGCTGTCAAGATAAATTATAAATCAAAGAAAATAAATATTGGAAGAGCTTGATCTGTCAACATTTTGAAATACTCTAAACACTAATAGCCCCATGCCTTATAAGTATTTATAAGTGGAAAAATGAAAATATAATAATTTTATTACTGAATTGAGGCCCATGTGTAGGTCATGTGTAACAAAGAGAGCTATTATTTGAGAAGTTACACAAGTGCTCTACCATGTTTGTTTCGTTAAAAATGTGTTGTGAGCACACTGATCTGCCTTTTTTTGGTCTGAAAATGGTATAGATACACAACAGTCTTCTAATGTGATTTTTTTTTACATTTGATGAAAAATGTTTATTGAGAACAAGGCATTTTAAAATGTTGTGATTTGCTTAATCTATTGGGAAATTTGACAATATATTAATATATTAATTATGAAGGAGAGACTTAATTCTCAAAATTACTGAAATATTCATGATAAAGTGACATAAAAGGTCTATTTCTAAAACACATATTCAAAGAGTATAGCAAAGCAAGACGGCATTCAATTTTCTATCACTTTTTTTTTACTGGCATTTCATTGGTATGCAGCTGTATTCTTTTATTTGTAGATAGTCTCTGGCTCTATACATGATGTTTGTTGAATTCAAAATGGGTAATGTAGGCCCTGAAAATGGCAAACTTCAGTTGTTATGTACAGTCTCTTTTGCTGACTTGTGTATTAAATTATATTTTCTCCTTCATGTCTGTGCCATTTTTCTCAAACAAAGATATCTATAGTTTTCTTATAATGTAACCAGTAAGAACAAAGAAATACAATATAATAAACTTGCAGTTCCAAAATTCCAGATAAAATGAATTAGTAAGGTTTATTTCTTCAAGCTGGATTCATTATTGTGAATAAAATGACCAGTGAAATCAAGTCAAAAGACCTTTTGGACAAAGAAGAGCTCCCAGTAAAGACTGCAAACAGACTTAAGAGGGCCCAATTAAGGTCATCTACACATAATTTCTTTTGGTAAGCATCTTCTAGGCACAGATTTTTAAATAAGTATTCATAGTCTCTTGTGCACCCAAAGAAGCCTAATGACAAATAATGTTGTTGATAGCATAACTGACATTCTATAGCCATCTCAATGTTCACTTTTTGTACTTGTTCAATAGAGATGTTTGAGGATGTCCATCCCATTTATGTCATCCAATGGAAAGATAACCGTGGAAATGCAGACGTTCTGTTAAATCCATTTATCTACCTGCTGAGCAAATAGTTCAACAGTTGTGAATTACATTATTGTTTTCACATCTATTTTGATATTCTCAATAATCAGATAACAAAAATCCCAGAATTCCTTCCATATCAGTTAACATTCAAGCTAAGTGTGTAAATAAACCAACAGTCATTTTATTTCCAATTTTGATAGCTTTGATGATAAAGCATCTGTACCCCATATGAATACATATACAGATATCTAGATTTGTTTTTATTTTTCTATCTTAACATTGTTTATTGATGTGTTCCTTTTACTAAGTTCTTGAGTCTAAACCACCTTTCTATCTTCTCTCTAAACTTTCTTGGTTGATATGCACAAAGATGCTTCTATAACCTTGGGGCTTGTTTCCAAAAACTGATCCTGGCTGTAACTATGTACTTACAGCCTCCTCTTGAAGGCCATACTGGCTGTGATCACGGGAAGCCTGCTTTTTCTTGTTGATAAATTCTGCCTAAATGTTTTTTAATTTTATTTATTTATTTTTATTGGTTTTTTGAGACAGGGTTTCTCGTAGCTTTGGAGCCTGTCCTAGAACTAGCTCTTTTAGACCAGGCTGGCCTCGAATTCACAGCTGGGCGGTGGTGGCGCACACCTTTAATCCCAGCACTCGGGAGACAGAGGCAGACAGATCTCTATGAGTTTGAGGCCAGCCTGGGCTACAAGAACTAGTTCCAGGACAGACTCCAACACTACAGAGAAACCCTGTCTCAAAAAACAATAAAAGCAAAAATAATCTACCTTAAATTGATGGTCCCTGGGAGCTACTGATTAAGGAAAACACTCTTTAAATAAGAAAGCAACCCACTTCTTATATAAAGGAACTATTTTAATTTTAACTATTTAGTTGTTGGAAATACTGTTTATTTTTTAAATTTTATACCATATTATTTAATCAAACTCTTTCTTTCCTCCAACTTCTCCCTGTCCCCCATATATACTCCGTACTTTTTTAAAACCTAACTTTATGGTCTTTTATTCTCTCTTTCTAAAATAAAAGGTAAAGCCAGAATAAAATATGCACACAAACACATTCACACCCACCATCCCCCCTTACACCACTGATTATTTTTGGGTTAGCCAAGTACTCCTAAGCACTAAGACTGCTCTGGAGTGTGGTTGATAAAACCTTTCCAAAAAGGTAGTAATTGCAAAGCCTACTCTATGAGATAGGACTGTGTTAAAAAAAAGCAGGGGCGGGGCAAAATCTCAAGACTACAGATATTATGGGGCCCAAACAGAAAACAGTGTTTTATTATGCTACAGAAAACATTGTTATAAAATTACTACTAACAATATGTTGGTACACTAATGGATCTGTGCAGCATCATCCCTCATCAGTAAAGTTTATTTTCTGCAGCGGATGGAAATTTACTTGAAGAACAACAAACTGACAATGTTCAGACAGTGAAACACTTGGGAGCACTCAGTGCTAAATGGGATGAGCTTTAGGATCTATGCAACAGAAGGGGTGGGAAGAGTCAGGGGTGAGGAGTGATTTCAAGAAAGCAACCTTTTCCAGGAAATAAGAAGGATGACACTCAGCCAATCTGATACAATATACGGAACAGTACTCACGAACCTGCAGTTTCAAACCATACAAAATCCGAGCAAGGAGAAGGGAAGGAAAGAGGGAACAAAATCCCACCCCCAATCAAAAATATTATATCAAGGTTTTAGATAGCAAGTTCTTGGATACTGAAGTTTGGTAACTCTCAGTTTTCAAATGTATTTCTCATATTGCTTCCCTGTGAAACACTGTAGCTAGGCAGTTCCAGTAATCACAATGACCGAACACTCAGATCTGTCTCTCATTTTTAGAGCTACAAATTTGACTCGAGCTTATATTGGATTTATTTGCTAAGAGAGGATTATGTGCAAAGGACACTACAAACTGGTCATGAAGCTTAACCCTATCAATTAGGCATTGAGTCCTCCAAAGTATCTGAATATGCATAAATCCTCAATAATTTAACATTCTGGAATGTCTTCCCTGGTAGACGTTTTCACTTTCTCTATATGTTAGTTAATTCAAATATACATTAGTAATGCAGATAAGTATACTTTATATTTTTAATCCCTGTCTGTCATTGAAAATTTCTTGAAAATCTCACATTCATATGTTGTGTCATTGAATCTGGACTGTTCTTATGGAGAATTTATGAACACGAATATGCTCAGCAAAATCACGATATGTTTCTCTGGTTTCTGATTATCTAAGAAAGAAAAACATAAAAGGTTTATGACGAGACAGATATTATTTTAAATTTCTCAAAGATGTTGCCATCTGAATGGTCACGGCCTAGCTACTGCTATTGTTGTCCCATAGTGCAGAGAGTAAACACAAAAGCATACTGAATACATGGAGCTCTTTAAAATGATACAATTAGGACATGGCAGGCATAGATGTGTAGTGTAAGCCCATGTATCTAAATATGATTTTTCACTACCAGTACCTCAATGAGCAAAAAAAATAGGTAAAAATTGCCTTTCAGCTTCTGATCATTCTTTCTCTTACCATATAACTCATTTCTGATTTTTAAAGACAGTGAAGGAGATGCATATTTTCTGGTATAATTTTTTATTACCTAATCAACATAGAATATTTCCTATTGTTTGATAAAGGCTTTTACTTATATTTTCAAATATTTTCTATATATCAAATTATGTTTTACAATGATTTTTAATAAAACCAATACTTCCTTGTATACTTTGTGAACTATTAAATTACTATTCCCTGAGATATTATAGGTACTTTTTTCACGTGTTCAATGAATTTGTTAAATGAGTGAATGTGTATGTGTGTGATGGATTACATGATAAGGTTAAAAACCTATAATGTTTACACTAAAGAATATCTGATATAGAATATAGAAATACAATATCATTGAAAGGAAATAAATATTATGACTGGGAAATTCAGACTACTAAGCACAAGCTAGGAGAAAATGTAAAATACAGTTCTCTGCTACAGAATTTAAATAAACAGAGACATTTAACATCTGGGTCAGAATTTCAATTTCTGCATGTCCTTACACACTTCTTTTTTTTCTCCCATACCAGCATGATCCTGCTAATGGGTCCACTATGATGTCTGATAATAACTGAAAAGAGATGGATTGGCCTATTTGCTTTACAAATTGAAACCCAAGTGGCCGGTGTGATGTCTGTTTAATATCTGTAGTCAGTCTTGGATCCTTTTGATGTTTTAAGTAAAGACTAATTATTGTTTAATAGCAAGAGCAGGCTCTACTCCAAAGGGAATTCTCTCTGTCTACATGAGTTTGGTTCACCCTTAAGCTTCACTATCTTCCCAGCCATCAGGGCTTCACTGCTTGGTTTAATGTTATATATTTTATCCAGCTCTCTGGGAGTTCAGTTAAAGGTATAACTGTGTTATTCTCTTGGTCAACATTCATTCCCTAGTGTATTCACTGGCCAATTTCTGAATGATATTCTTTTGTCTAGTATCTGCTACGTGTTGTGGGAAAGCTAAAGAAAGATTCCTGCACTAATTTTCATGTATTTGAAATTTTCCTAACAATGAGACAATTTCTGCTCAGGTAGTAATTGAAGAAATAAGTAAGCAAGTTTTTTTTAAGTTGGAATATGTAATGAATGTTATTATTAATATGTCTGCTTGTCGTGAACCTATTTACTCGGGTCTCTTGAAAATGACCAGATATTACCAGCAAAAATCACTTTTGATCAGAAAACCTAAGATGGAAATAGGATGATATTTAAAAAGTGATATATAGAATTAAAGAATGAGAAATCAATATTATGAAATGTATATACTTTAGAAATAATGTTTAAATAATGAAATGCTATGTGTAGGACACTGAGAGAATGTAATGTGGACAATGCTACTACACAAGTTCTGTCAAAGTTCTTAAAACGAATAATGATTTTGGGTAAAATTCCAACTTCAGCAACTAGAGGAAAACACATGAATAATTAAGAAGGGAAGTTTAGTTAGATCATGTGATTATTTGAGTTTCCAGAAGGTTGAAAGAAAATGTCCCTTTTCTCTTGAAGTTCTTAAAGTACACAGACATGACACCTGGACAAATAACTAGGTAGGATACTATAACGTCATTTGCAATAGTAAAATACTGATAAAGGAAAATGTAAAAAGTCAATTCTGTGTATTATAGTGCCTAGAATGATCAAATAAATAAGTATACAAAGAGATGCAGTAAAATGCAATAGACTTTATAAGGTAATATAACGAATAATTTTAAATAAACTCTGAAATTCATGAAATTCAAAATACAAGCTACAGACTACTGATAGAAAAGAAATAATAAAATAATGGAACTAAATCGAAGCACATAAATATTTATTAAGTGTAAACTACATGATGACATCAACACAAAGCCAGGACATCATAGGCTTGTACAAGAAACTCATTGAGTGTCCTTCTTCATTGCATTCTACTTCTTTATTTTAAGATCTCTCACTGAACTTGAAACTGCTTGTTTAGGCTAGGAAGGCTAAACTATGAACTACTAGATTCAACCTTCCTATTCCCATTAATTTGGGGTATATTACAATCATTATGATATTTTTTGTCTTTTGTCTGTTTGTTGTTTTATTTTGTGGATGGTAAGGATTTGAAATCAGATCCTCATGCTTACACAGGAAGTTGTTTTACTTACTGAGTAATATTCCAAAACTAATGACAATTAATTATATTATTATTATTATTAGGAGGAGGAAGAGTAGCAGTACTGTGTGTATGCACACGTGTATGATAAGTGTGTACATACCATGGTACCCTTTCAAGCATTAATTCTCTCACATCATGGATTCCAGGAATCTAAATAAAGTAATCATATTTTCAAAGCGGTTTAGTTACCTATTATTAATTAATAAACTCAATAACCAAGGCAGCCAATACAGAAAAGTTTATCTGTGCTTATGATTGCAGAAGGTCAGAGTCCATGATGGCAAAGAAAGTCATATTCCCAGTGCAACAGCTAAGAAATCACATCTGGAACCCTCTTCTCCAGTGACTTAGTTCCTCTGTCAAGGCCACACTTCATAAACCTGCACAAGCCGTGCCACCAACTGGAGAAAACTTATCTAAATATCTGAGATTGTTGTAGACATCTCTCAAGCTACCACACAAGGGGAGTGCTCTTATCCACTGAATCATCTTGGTCTAAGCATCTCCAGTAAATTTGAATATACATTTCGTGATCTCTCAGTTTCACTTTTAAGCATTTAGTCTTAGGAAATATAAATATGTCAGCATGAAACCCTGTATAGTAATGTTTATATAAAATATACTAATCTCCAAAAGTTGAAGATCAAAAGCTGTCTACAAAGTAAATGGGTAAGCACACTAGCACAATTGTAAAATGAAAAATCATTAAACCAAAACTTAGAATATCTGCCAATTCATACTATTTTAAAAAATTATCAAAGAAATATTTTTCAACATTTAAGAATTATGTTTTGCATTAGTCTCTTAAGTGTTAAAATATAATAGTGAAGAAATTTATGCAGATCCATGACCTTTGGGAAAAGTATCACAATATATAATAATGGCATAAAGAATGACAGGGGAGATGACAAAACATATGAGTCTGGTTGTTAAGCCTGTTATAAAAAAACTATGTATAGTAAAGTTAATAAAAGATTTTTTTGTTTTTTATTGAAAGTAATTTTATTAAATTATAAAAGTTTCCATTTCCGCCCCTCTTCCCAACCCCCTTCTACTCCCCCTACTCCCTCTCCTCCTCCACTGATACAAGGGGACGGATCTAATGAGAGTTTACCAAGGCCAGCTGGACTGGGACTGAACAAGGACGTGATCTAACCAGATTCTCTGAATTTGGCCGGATAAACAAAGTTTTTATTGACTAGTAATTATCATTGTATAATAATTAAAACAGATTAAAATATATATTCAGTATATCATTCTTGTTATTCCACATTCTTATCAACTATGGAGTATCAGAGTTATGAGTTTATTTAATAACCCTATAATTTTACTCAATTTCCAATTGTTACTAGAAACGTTACATAGAATTGGTAAGTTAGAAATAATAGTGTTAGGTTGCTAATAGTTCTTGAACTAGTGCAAAGGGCCATTATGGAACTCGTACTTATGGCCGTGTATGGATGTAGTTTAAAACATTGTCTGGAAATAGCCAAGTACTGTACATATCTCATTTCATCCTCTTCCAAACCCTTAAGGATTCTATTGGGGTAGATTTTACCAAATCACCTCCTCTACTCTCCCAACCTGACTACTAGAGTAACAATATGTTCTCACATTCTTAGCTCACAATGGGAATGAAATTTCAACATTGGAAACCAAGATGCAAAAAATAGCATTTGCTATTTTCAATATGTGCCAACACTTTTTTCTTTGCTGTACTGATAATGGAACAAAACATTTTATCTACCCATAATATTCTATAATTCACCAATAATTTTAATCTGCCTGCTTAATTTTGAAGGCATAACAGTGATTATCTTCTAAGGTCAAGAAAATTTTTCCAAGGAAATTCAAGACACGGTTGGAGTGCTGGTAATTCTTAAATCCATCATAATGATGGTATTAACACAGGTGGGCACATGTTTTTTAAATTCTTCACATAATCTGGGTTCTTTTCAGTATGCTTAATTAAAGGGCTTAATACAAAAATAAAAAAATGCACCTCTTATATAGTTTTAAAAGTAACTTAAAATATTAAAACTCTTATGTTTCCTCAGTGTCTAAGAAATTTACCAATCTTTGATTTAGTGAAGCCATAGAAATGTGACTGGCTTTGATTTTTTAAAAAATTACAATATTGTAGTTAAGGCTAATTGAGTATGTGTGTGTTTATGTGTTTGCATCTTTGTACATGTCTCCCTCTCTCTCTCTCTCTCTCTCTCTCTCTCTCTCTCTCTCTGTACCTTGTTTACAGATTTGTCTCAAATTAGAGGTTTTAGTATGTATTAACGATGCCACAGAGACATTCGGCTATTAACAATAGATGTTCATTGATAAAGAAAAAACATAGAACCAGAACCTTCTTTCTATTGAAGTTTCTCACCCTAGTCCATCCTTATCTTTTCTTTCTTTTTTATTTTTTTTAACTGCAATACTTTTTGGTCAATAGCTTAAGCATATTTCTAGATAGCTCTTACATCTTTTTTTTATTTTAAGTTCTTTATTTTCATGTATGCTATTTCTTTTTTTTATTAATTTATAAAAGTTTCCACTTCAGCGCCTCCTCCCAATACCCTTCCACTCTCCCCACTCCCTCTCTTCCTCCCTCTCCAGCCCTAAAGCAGTCAGGGTTTCCTGCCCTATGGGAAGTTCAAGTTCCTGCCCCCTCCCTCCAGGTCTAGGAAGGTGAGCATCCAAACAGACTAGGATCCCAAAAAGCCAGTACATGCAGATGAAACAAGTCTCAGTGCCATTATCAATGGCTTCTCAGACAGTCCCCGTGCCAGCCACATTCAGAGAATCCAGTTTGATCATGTGCTCGTTCAATCCCAGTCCAGCTGGCCTTGGTGAACTCTCATTAGATCAGTCCCCTCGTATAAGTGAGTGAACGCACTCCTTGCGGTCCTGCCTTCCTTGTTCATGTTCTCCCTCCTTCTGCTCCTCATTTGGATCTTGGGGGCTCAGCCCAGTGCTCCAATGTGGGACTCTGTCTCAATCTCAGTCCATCGTTGGGTGAAGGTTCCCTCTGATCCTGCCTTCCTTGCTCATGTTCTCCCTCCTTCTGCTTCTCATTTGGACATAGGGAGTTAAGTCCAGTGTTCCAATGTGGGTCTCTGTCTCTATCTCTATCCATCACCAGATGAAGGTTCTAAGGTGATATGCAAAATATTCATCAGTATGGTTATGGGCCAAGGCCAGTTCAGGCACCCTCTCCTCTGCTGTCCAGGGAACAATCTGGGGATCTCTCCTTGGACCTGGGAACCCCTCCAGAATCAAGTCTCTTGTAAACTCTAAAATGGATCCCTTTGTTGAGATATATACTTCCCTGCTCCCATATCCATCCTTCCTCCATCCCCCCATCCCAATCCCCCAATCTTTCCCCAATCCTCCTCTACTCCCTTCTCTCTAACCCTCTCCCCTTCCATCCACCCCCTACCCCATGCACCCAAGGTTGCCTGTCACACTTGTCTACTTCCAATATCCAGGAGGATAACTACATAATTTTCTTCAGGTTCACCTTCTTATTTAGCTTCTCTAGGATCACGAATAATAGGGTCAAAAACCTTTAATTATGGCTAGAATCCACTTGTGAGTGAGTACATACCATATTCCTCTTTTTGTGTCTGGGTTACCTCACTCAGTAAAGCATTTTCTATTTCCATCCATTTGCAAGCAAAATTCAAGATGTCATTGTTTTTAACCTCTGAGTAAAACTCTAATGTATATATGTTCCACATCTTCTTTAACCATTCTTCTATTGAGGGGCACCTAGGTTGTTTCCAGGTTCTAGCTATTACAAATAGTGCTGCTATGAACATAGTTGAACAAATGCTTTTGTGGTATGATAGGGCATCTCTTGGGTATATTCCCAAGAGTGGAATTGCTGAGTCCTGAGGGAGGTTGACTCCCAGTTTCCTGAGAAACCACCACACTGATTTCCACAGTGGCTGAACAAGTTTAGTCCATCCTTTTCTACCACATAAGTTTTAGACATTGCATTTTCCTGACGTATTTTTTTTCTGACTCTTTGTTTAATCATTTCCCTAGTTTTATGATCTACTAGTTGTCACATAAGCTATGCATGGAGAGGTATGATTGCAAAAGTAACTCAGAAGATTTGTGATATTGAAATGTCAGCAAAAAGATGTTGTCACATTGTCTCACCATTTTACTGGCTATGTGTTAAATCTGTACAGTACTTTGATCTTAGATGTTGTTGGGATAGACTGCCTTTAGGTGTTCCTGCTAAGCATGAGAACTTGTTGTTTCTAATTAGGTTTTGAAAGTGAAGTTCTTAGGAATTTCCAAAAGTTTGGAGTATTCTCTGATGGGTTAATAGAGTAGAATTTTTAATAATATATTATTGAAACATCCTAGTATGGGTTTAAACTATCAACTCCTTCAGTTGAATCAAGGCCATGATTAATTTCTATAAATGTCCCATTAATAATGATTGATTTTAGGAACCATGATTACAGGGTCCAGGATGACTTAACTGACAGTGAATATACTCACATACAGGATTTATTTATAATAGCAAAATCAGCAGCAATTAAGCAAAATCCACAGCAGAAAGTTATAAAGTTAAATCATTGTTTTTTCAAATAACATTGAAGCTTGTTAAACATAGATTTCTTAATAACAGTTTTTTGAAGATCCCTACAAGGCTGGTTAATATGTATAGTGGTTTGAAAAGGAATAGTAATACTTAGAATAGCAACACTATGCTTTTAGAAAATGAAATTTATCTTCAAATTATTTATTTATATGCAGTGTTTTTAGGTACTGTGTGCTGCGGGAGTATCTTCCGCTGCTTCAGCCAATAGTCACTGAAGCACAAGCCCACAGTGCTGTGGGAGCGCCTTCCACTCCGTCAGCCAATAGCCACTGAAATACCAGCCCACTGGGGCGTGGTATATTTTTCTCTTTTAAAAAGAGCCATAGAGCTCGGCTCGGGCCTCTTGGTTCCGGCGCTTGGTCCCGGCTCCTGCTCCCGGCTCTTGCTCCAGCAACTAGGCTCCCTTCCTGACGGTTTATAGTGTATGTAAGTTTTACCCCCCAAAATAAATAACCCCTTAAAACATAACTGGTGTGGGATTGATTCGCCGTTATTTGGTGCGCAGCGTTTGGTTTAAGAACCACCCCACCCCCCACCCCCAGCTCAGCCTCTGTCTTGGCTACCTGCCACCAGCTCGGCTTGGCCAGCTCGGCTTGGCACGACCCCTCCCTCAGCCGTAACCTCCATGCCTCCCAGGATACACAGGTCCAGACAGTCTCTGTCAGCCTACTTTGCCCTGTTCTGCATGGATTTTTAAATTTTTCCTTGCAACGTAAGTCAAAGAGCTCACAGCGCAAGCTCCCTTTGAAGTTCCAGCAAGCTGTTGGAAACCCCTGCCATCCACCATAACTGATTGGGAGTGCTGAAAGCAGCTTGACCCTTAATCCCAGCACAGGGACACGGGGCCCAAAGCACTAGGCCTCTTTAGCAACAGCACAGTGGCTGTGTCACGACCCTCTGCATCGGGTTGAACAGAGCGGCAGGACAGGAGAGCCCGGCTGGGGTAGGCCAGGCTGCCTTGTTTATTTAACCTCTGGATTTGAGTGTATATATTCTATAGTTTACTTCCTGAATCAACGCCATTGCCACGTGGGTTCAGGTGCGCCCCACCTCCTACTGGCAGGCAACGGTCATTACAGGTAAGATTTTTCTTTTCGGTTGAAAATACATACATACATACATACATACATACATACATACATACAAGTACAATTTCTTTTGATTGAAAATGTCAGAAAATATTACTATCCAAAAGTCCAATGGTTTTTTTAACTGCACTATGGAGGATATTCTGAAGGATGTCTCTGATATTTCTCTTACTTTGTTATTCCTGTGATCTGTTGCTTTTCTGGTGTTTGACTATTTTATAAGAAAGATACAGTCCTTACAGACTGAATCTACAATGCTGAGGGCAGAGATTAAAACCTTAAGAACAATTCAGACTGATACCAACCTCCTCAAAAAAGAGTTTGGAGATTTCAAGGAGGAAACTAGATCAGAGTTTGGAGTTTTCAAGCAGGAGACTAGATCAGAGTTTGGAGTTCTCAAGGAGGAGACTAGATCTTTGTCTGATATGACTCGGTCGACTGACCAAAATATCAAGAAGGTACAGTCTGATATTGCTTCTATAGAAGGGAGCTTCACTGCTCGGGAGGAGAGGACAACCAAAATGACTCGTAACCTCCAGTCCATGACTGTAAGTGCTGAAACATTAGCTGAGAGGATTATAACCATTGAATGTGAAAATCAGACTTTATCAAAAGGGCATGATAGATTAATTGACAGGATTTCCATACAAGAAGGCACAGTACATGCCATGAGGATTATGTCCAAGGAGGATATGGTATCTCTAACCGACAAGCTCCATGCCTTAGAATTATCAATGAAGGCGATTGTGTCCAAGGAGGAAATGGTGTCTCTGACGGACAAGCTCCATGCATTAGAATCATTAATGAAGGCTTTGGAGCATAATACTGGACAGGAGATTCAGGACTTACAGAAGGCAATGCTGAGCAGGTTTACTAAGATTGAGGAAATCCTAGACTCTGATGAACAGGAGCAAAAGGTAGAAAGGCAACATTCACCTCAAAAAACTCTCAGTCTACATAGAGTTATACCTGCCTTTCCAGTAATAACATCAGAAAAGATAACCAGCTCCAAAAACCCTAAGGTCATTAAAGAACATACATGGGAGCCTATACGTATGAATGATCTGAAAGAATTTAAACAAGCAATTGTGAATTATGGACTACATTCATCCTTTGTTAGGGAGATGTTAAAATCCTGGGCTCTGAGCAGCAGGGCCACCCCTCAAGATTGGAACCAGCTCACGTCAGCTGTCCTAGAGAACGGACCTTTATGGCATTTCAAATGCCTATTCAAACAAGAGGCCAGACTTTTACAACAACAAGAATCAGTGAAAGGAATTGAGGTTTCCCTAGATCAAATTCTAGGGGAAGGATTTTACTCTGATCCTCAGGAACAAGCTCTTTATGATGAAAACATTTTATCCATATGTGCTACAGCAGCTCTAAGGGCCTGGGACAGGGTTCAAGACTCAGGTCAGAGAGTAGAATTATATATCAGGGTCAAATAGGGTCAGGGAGAACCCTTTAGTGACTTTTTACAACAACTAACTAAGGCTGTACAAATAGGGATACCTGATCCAGAAGCAAGAAATATAGTAATTGAGTCTTTGGTTTATGAGAATGCCAATGTAGAATGCAAAAGGATCCTGGGGCCTTTAAAGCTCAGGTCAGCACCTTTGGATGAATGGGTTTTACATACAATGAATGTTGATACATTTGATTATGGCAATGAAACATGGGTGCAAGGAGCAATTTCCAAAGGTAAAAGGAGATATCAGATTACAAAATGCTTTCATTGTGCAAAATGGGACAGATGAAAATGGACTGCAGACAATGGAATTCCAGGAATAATGACTCTTCAAGGAATAACAGGACTAGGAGGACTCAGCCTTCAGGTTTATGTAGGAGATGTGGAAAGGGCAGGCATTGGACAAATGAGTGTAGGTCAACAAGAGATAAACAGGGCAACCCATTGCCATCGGGAAACTCAATAGGGGGCCTCTCGAAGGCCCCCATGGCAAATGTGGTCCAGTCATTTCTGATCACTACAGAGAACATGTCTCTTCAGGGAAATTAGAATGCCCCATGCCTGCTGTTAAAAGCAATAACGGCCTGAAGGATGAGTTAAATGTGGTGAATGAATCAAGAAATCTAAGAAGACAAAGTAAACGAATATTCTGGGAGACTTCTATAAATGAACAAAGACCACAGCCAAGAGTGTGTGTAAATGGCAAATTTATTACTGACTTACTGGACACAGGTGAGGATGTAAGTATCATTACTCCAGAATCTTGGCATCCGCATTGGCCTCTTCAGGAGGTAGATATTCAGTTCTTAGGAATTGGAACCCTATCTTGAGTAAGACAAAGCACCAGATGGGTCAATTGTATAGGTCCAGCCGGACAAATAGGAAAACTAAGGCCATATGTAGCAAATATTGCAGTGAATTTATGGGGCCGTGGCCTATTGCAGCAATGGAATACCCAAATTAACATTCCTGCTGCTTCCAGAGCCTATATTTCTGAGGACAATATTACAAGATATTACAGATGGCAGAAACCAGCCATTAGAGCTATACAAGAACACAACACAATTGATGGCCCTTCAGAGGTACCAACAGCCATGCCTCTACAATGGTTGACTGAGAAACCAATATGGACTAAACAGTGGCCTTTAGCTGAGGAAAAGGTACAGGCTTTAGAACAGCTGGTACAAGAGCAATTAGATGCTGGACATATAGAAGAATCTACCAACCCTGGGAACTCTACTGTATTTGTTGTTAAGAAAAAATCTGGTAAATGGAGAATGGTGACAGATCTTAGAGCTATCAACAAGGTTATTCAACCTATGGGCCCTCTGCAATCTGGAATTCCTCTGCCCTCCCTGTTACCAAAGGGATGGCCTCTTATAGTTATTGATCTGAAAGATTGTTTCTTCACTATACCATTACAAGAAAAAGATAGAGAAAAGTTTGCCTTCACAGTGCCTACCTATAATAACTCTCAGCCTGCAAGGAGGTATCAGTGGACCGTCCTCCCACAAGGAATGTTAAACTTTCCCACCCTGTGCCAATATTTTGTAAGCCAACCATTGAAAATTATACGCAAACAATTTCCTAAGTCCATAATATACCACTATATGGATGATATTCTGATATCTGATCAAAACAAAGACACCTTAGAAAGGCTGTTTGAAGAAGTAAAAATAGTATTACCTAAATGGGGATTGCAAATTGCTCCTGAAAAAATTCAGAGAGGAGATTCTGTTAATTATTTAGGTTATAAAATAGGTTTACAAAGAATTAAGGCTCAAAAGGCACAAATCAGGAGAGATCGGTTACGAACTCTTAATGATTTTCAAAGATTATTAGGAGAAATTTCCAGTCTACGACCAGCTGTTGGGATAACACCTGATGTAATAATTCATTTAAACAAAACCTTAGATGGTGACACAGATTTGAATAGTCCCAGAGAGTTAACAGCTGAAGCAGAAAAGGAACTGACGATGGTTGAGTTAAAATTACAGCAGGCACATGTAGATAGGGTGGATTCAAATCTTAGTTGCATTCTAGTCATATTGTCTTCCAGAATTTCTCCTATGGGAATTTTAATGCAGAGGGAAGATACTATTTTAGAATGGATCTTTTTACCACACAAACCAAGTAAAAAATTAAAAACTTATGTGGAAAAAGTCTCTGAATTGATTATAAAAGGAAAATTGAGACCTTGTCAATTAGCAGGTATAGACCCAGCAGAAATTATAGTGCCTTTCACTGCTGATGAGATAAAAAAAAGTTGTGGGAAGACAATGAACCATGGCAAAGAGCTTGTGCTAATTTTTTGGGAGAAATCAATAACAATTACCCAAAAAGCAAGAGACTTAACTTTATAAAGAGAACTTCTTGGATCCTCCCTCAAATTGTCCGTGATGCTCCAATAACCGGAGCCCATACATTTTATACCGATGCTAATAAATCAGGGAAAGCAGGTTACAAATCAGAAGAATTGAGTAAAGTGGAACAAAGTCCTTATGATTCTGTCCAGAAGGCAGAATTATATGCCATCCTTATGGTGCTTAGGGATTTTAAAGAACCTCTTAATATAATTACTGACTCACAATATGCAGAAAGAGTTATTTTGCATATTGAAACTGCTGAATTTATACCTGATGATACAGAACTGACCTCATTGTTTATCCAGGTACAAGACATGATCAGAAACAGGCTCTGCCCTATGTATATAACGCATATCTGATCCCATATGGGTCTGCCAGGTCCTTTAGCACAAGGTAATGCAGATATTGATCAATTATTGATTGGTAGTATGCTGCAGGCATCTGAATTTCATTAAAAACATCATGTCAATAGCAAAGGCTTGAAAAAAAGAGTTTTCTATTACATGGCAACAAGCTAAGGAGATTGTAAAGAAATGCCCTACTTGCTCTTTTTATAACCCAACACCATTGCCTGCAGGGACTAATCCAAAGGGTATTAAAAGGAATGAAATTTGGCAGATGGATGTGTTTCACTTTCCAGAATTTGGCAAATTAAAATATGTACATCACACCATTGACATGTACTCAGGTTTCCAATGGGCAACTGCTTTAAGCTCAGAAAAAGCTGATTCAGTAATCACTCATTTATTAGAAGTTATGGCCATCATGGGTATACCTACACAGATAAAGATGGATAATGGTCCAGCTTATGTTTCTAGGAAAATGACACGATTTTTTGCTTATTATAATATTAAGCATGTTACAGGTATACCATACAATCCTACAGGTCAAGCAGTTATAGAAAGATCAAATCGAACTATAAAAGATATGTTGAACAAACAGAAAGGGGTGGAAAATACCCCCAGGAATAGGTTACATAATACTTTATTAACCTTGAATTTTCTCAATGCTAATGAGAAGGGGACAAAGTCTGCAGAAAGACATTGGATATTGGAAAAGTCTGCTGAATTAAATCAACCAATTTATTTCAAGGATGTGCTGACCTCACAGTGGAAGCCAGGAGATGTGCTGCGTTGGGGAAGGGGTTTTGCTCTTATTTCCACAAGAGAAGAAAAATTGTGGATACCATCAAAATTAATAAAGGTTAGATCTGAAGAGAAGAAACCTCTTGGAATGGAGAAATGACAGCATCTACAATGATGATGACCATACAGGTGGTAAGAAAAACATAAAATGAGGGCAGGGTTCTGTTCTTGTCTCCACAGGAAAACACTCATCTTTGAAAAATTCAAAGTACCCTGGATGTTTGAATACTGACAGATGGAAAAATAACTACCCAATATGAATTATCAAGAAAACTGAATAGGTTCTGTGAGTATGAAGCTCTGGAATATACTAAATCATATTTCTGAATTTATAGAGCTGGTTTTGGAGTTGGACTCTTGGCTCAGTCCCTCTCTAATTCCAAGCCTGTTATTAGGAGAAAAACCCAGAGTTTCTGGAGTTTCTGTCTTATGTCAAGAGCCATGATATGAGACAGAAAGAAATATGAGTTTAGAAAACATCTTTGCTTTTCTTCATATCTATCATACTTTTCATTGAATATGTCTATCATACATTTCATTGAATATGTTTGTATATGTCTATATAATTAGTGTTGAAGTTTTCCACAATGGACAATGAGTTCTTTCTGCACTGACATTTGAAGTTTTCAGGAAGAAGATGGAACCCCCATAACAACAACTCCACTCGGTTGATATGACGTCATGATACTGATAGTGTTACTACAAGTCCTATTTCAGGTATCAGCTGCACAGATTATTCCAACTTGGTTAGCTGAAATGGTGCACATCTTATACAACATTCTGGCCAGACCTCCACAAAATACTCAGAGACTGTTTGCAATTTTAAAAGACATTGACCTTGAAATTTAGTTTCACAGGATCCTCTAGAAAGAACCATACCCCCATGACAGTTGGAAGTAATTCTAGAGGACGATGTCCCCTCTCTCAGCAAAGTTTCTCCTAAGGTTTAGGTACAATATTTAGGGATTGATTATAATTAGTATACGGTTGAGAGTTGGGAAAGAAATTTTATAAGCTCAGGGATCTTTTGAAAAAAAAAGGGGGGGGATAATTGGATAGATACTAATGGTATTTGTGAGTTTTGTTTATAGATAATTACATTGACATATATTGAATATTGTATGTAAGCATGCTTCTACCTGTTTAAAACATTTTTATGTATTGATAAATATTGTATTGATATATGTATATCATATTGCAGTATATATTTCTACCTCTGATTCAGATACTCATCTATTGTTTATGTATTGATATTTATTGTTTACATTTGGAGGTCATTGTCCTCATTTATTGCACAGTTGTTTATACTCTTAGTCTTTAAGTTAGATACATGTTAAGAATTGTAGATCAATAGTCATCTATGTCTGTCATATTTATAGTTAGACTAATCAGATTCTTTAGATACATAGAGATTATATATAAATAGTCTTCAACCTCTTCGAAGAGCTGTAGAAAATGGCATTTAATTTAATCTTAGAGTTCTGTTTAGTGAGACACAATCACTCCTGGCAACACCGACCTATTCTTAAGAGATTGTTGAGCACCAAAGACACTCCACTTGGAGTTTGTCTTCTTGACAAAACTGGCCTCTGGGTAAGGAACTGCTCATACCTCAACTACTGACAAATACACGGTATCAGGAAATGGATAAACAGAACTGTCAAATCTTGCCAAGACAGGGTAAGATGGTTTTGAAAAATCTCTTACCTGTTAAAAGTAATCTGTCAGTTATTCTAGGCCTAAGTCAAAGTTGGTTGCTTCAACGCTGCAAGCAGGTCTTTTGTGATTGCCCAGGTAACCAGTTGTCTCTGTGATCTGTTGCATGTTTTGGAAGTTCTTTGATTGCACTTCCTAATTTCTCAGGTAACATTATTTCCCTTCTCGGATCTTCTATGGGGTTGAAGACTAGATAAATGTAGCTACTTTCCTCTCATGACTTGGCCAAGTTATTTATTATACAAGACTTTAGCTAGTTAGAATAGGATATTTGTTCTTATTGTATATAATTGTGTAGGTTTGTACTTACTGTATATAATTTCGTAGTAGGCTTAGAACTCTCTTACTTAAACAAAAGGGGGAGGTGCTGCGGGAGTACCTTCTGCTGCTTCAGCCAATAGTCGCTGAAGCAGGAGCCCATGGTGCTGCGGGAGGGCCTTTCCACTCCGTCAGCCAGTAGCCGCTGAAATACCAGCCCACTGGGGCGTGGTATATTTTTCTCTTTTAAAAAGAGCCACAGAGCTCGGCTCGGGCCTCTTGATTCCAGCGCTTGGTCCCGGCTCCTGCTCCCGCCTCCTGCTCCGGCGACTAGGCTCCCTTCTTGATGGTTTATGGTGTATGTAAGATTTACCCCCCAAAATAAATAACCCCTTAAAACATAACTGGTGTGGGATTGATTCGCCGTTAACTGTGGGCACTTTAAAAGCTTGTCAAAACATATTGTATGATAGAAATATTTGCGAAGGGTTTCACTAATTTTTAGACTCTATCAACATGATTCTGTATTTTTTTAAAGTAGGCAGTAGAATATAAAACCTAATACAGCTTTTCTTTTTAATGTAAATGAGTTTCTTCTTGTAGAAAAGCAATGTTCAGTTTAAACTAATTATAAGCCTAATTGTATTGAGTTTTCTAATCAGGGTCATTCTGTGTAGGTCCACGTGAGGTCTGGCTATTCTGTCTCCACTCAGCGTGATGCAAAAGGAGCAGGGTTTAGATGGCAAAAGGCTGAATAAATATATTTTTAGACACTGCAACACAGAAGTGCATTTACCTTACAAGTAAAACATTTATTAAAGGGTAATAATTTTTTAGAAACTGAGCTGACCTCTCTTATTTTGATGGAGTTGAACCCCTCATTCTGCATGCTTCTGGGAAATCATTTGCAGGTAGACCCACTAGAGTCCTTCCAGGAGCGCACACAAATGGCTATGCCAGATCCCGATTAGGTCTGCCTGGGGCACACTCCAGGGGAGAAGGAGGAACATCCTGTACCTCTGCTCCCCACCTCATTACTTTGCCTCTAATGGGAGTCTAAGTGAACACCTGCCATCCAATGAAACAGTCAGCCCAGTGGTCTGGCCCAGAAGTTCTTTGCTTTCATTCTTGTCTTCGTCTTTAGTTTTTCAATGATTGAAGGGAACGCTTCAATTGAATCAGCACAGTTGTCTACTTTATACTTAAAACAATACTAAACAGTTAGCATATATTCAAGTGGTTTTATGTAACAATATAAATATTTACAGCATTGCTTTGATTAGTCCATAGCATTTTATTCCTTAACATCATTTACTAAATCTAATGATCCTCCAATTAGCCAGATCATAAAAATTACCTAGAAGGTTGCTCAGAAATCCACAATCATGAGTCCTCCCCCAGAGCCTCTGTACCAGCAGTTTAAGGGAAAAGACTTAAGAATGACTATTTCTTAACTTAACTTAACTCCCTCCCTACATTATACGAAGAAGACTGAGTTAAGTTCTGGGTTGAATGTTTTAACTTTTGTTTTTCTAGTTCCAGGCTGTTTTCACTGTGATAAATAACCCCAATACATTACATCTGTTTATTACATTCTGGCCACCTGATTTTCTTATTTTGAATTCAAAAAGGTAATTTTGCCTTCATAAACCATAGGAACAATTTAAGTCTGTGAACATTTGTTACCAACCTAATCTCAGTCAAGACTGGGTTAATAATACCTTTGCTACTGTATCCGCCATTGTGTCAATGAGGTGAGTGGACTGAGGTGCTCGCCCATGCTTACCATACCTATCACAGTATCTCCATGGGAAGGAGCATTTTGTCTTCTAGGCGGCCTGAAAGTTTTCAACATTTTGAACAATAATCATAATTTGAGGAGGGATTATAAGGTCATTTCAATCACTATTGCAAAAAGCAGTAAATAGGTTAAGTTGGACACTCAATCCTACTTTCCCTCTCTCCCCCGAATGTTGTATTTCAGAGGATCACTATTTAATTTAGAAAGTAGAAGATAGTCAACTCTTCTAATAATGTGCGACCTTAATTTGAAAATTTGCTAAAAATCTGCTAGACAAGAAGGTTTTCCCAGCTCACCTAAATTACAAAAGGGAGATTTTAGGAACTTTTATTTTCCCTTAAAGTCCTAGGTAGACTTTAAAGTCCTATGGTTGCTGTTTATTTTGTTTCGATGTGATGTCTTTGCACAATCTACTTTTGTTTTTCTCTAGAACCTAGTCAGATAGCCTCCTCCTTAGTCCAC
Source organism: Myodes glareolus (assembly GCF_982192425.1). Classification (NCBI taxonomy): domain Eukaryota; kingdom Metazoa; phylum Chordata; class Mammalia; order Rodentia; family Cricetidae; genus Myodes; species Myodes glareolus. The sequence continues at coordinate 32,392,087 of NC_142036.1, read as the reverse complement.
AACCCCATTTTGTAGTTCAGAGAGTAGTGCAAGGATATTATCTCTCTGTCGACAACAAAGAAATAATGTGACTAGCATGTGAACAAAGTCACATCTGCGTGACAAACACTTCTTAGCACTTTAACTCACCAACTAAAACCTTCAGTGGCCTCTGTTCCTTAGTGTCCAGAGCTTGCGCTCCAAGAGCCTCAACACTCCTTTCCCACTCTTCTCTATCTGCCTCACACTCCAATGTGTATGATTCTTACTGTGTTAGATGACTGGATTATATAGATTCCTAAACACATGTGTGTGAATCTTATTCCCAGCAAAGCTGTGACATTACCTTTACTCTCCAAAGCTATTGGACTGTTCACTTGGGATTGCTCAGATCAGACACTCTCTTCTGCGATATACATCTCATTAATGTTACAGCATTTTAGGGGCATTTCAATTTGGGGCCAATATTTTCACTTCTTTTATCTTTTTCAAAGGATTACTCTTCTCAATTGGAATTTCTCATGGTTGACAGCGCCCTGCCAGACTGCTGTTTCTTCTGAGTGATATGAACAGAAATAAATACTACCCCGGTTTATATTTATTCTGCCTCTGTAAAATATCTCCCTAATTATTTTGAAGCAAACAGCTTTGCACAGAGATTGTACAGCCTTCAACTTAGTTAAGATACAAAGTTTGTTTTTCACTGTCGAAGCTCAAAATTTTCAAAATATAACTTCTATCAATACTATGTATGCTTGTGACGTCAAGAGACAAAAATAAAACAGAATAAAACAAAAAAATCTTCTTAAAGGTGCTGGCCCATCCATAGGCATCAGAATAATTTATAAATAAACATGAAGTATAGTTAATTTAAATATATGTATACATACATGTGTACATGTGAGAAGAAATTGACATACAAATAGCTTTTAAAGAATTATTACTTGACAATGCAAGAAAATATTTTGAATACTAGATAAAGTAAATGCAGCTAGGTGTTCAGAAATTTAAATTTTAGTAAATTTAAAATAAAGACCTCCCTTTGTTCTAACATGACCAATTTACTTTTGTAGTCAAAGTTTCTATAAATTATTTTAGTAAAAAAAAATGTCTACTGGAGCTAGAAAGAACACTCAGCATATAGGAGTATATAATGTTATTGCAGAAGGCTGGAGTGTAGCTCTCAGCACCTAAGTCAGGTGATCTGCACCCATTGAGACTCCTGCTCAGGGCATCTGGCAGTTTTCTGAATTTTATTGACAACAGCTTTCATATTTTCATGTGTTCTCCTGCCCCTGACAGTACACTCAGGTAAAAACAAATCTTAAAGAAAAGAATATTAGTATGTCAAGTCCTTCTGTCTGTGTTATTTTTGTTGATTAAGGAATAAAAAAATACTGCTTTGACCTCCAGCATGGCACAATAGAGGTAGGCAGAGAAAACTAGATAAAATGTTGGGAGAAAGTAGACAGAGTCAGTGAGATACCATATAGGCACTGCTTCAGGAGACAGGCACTGACACCTTGTCGATAGGCCATAACTCATGGTGAGGAACAGATTAATAGAGAAAGGTTGATTTAAGATGTAAGAAACTCACATAAGCTAGTGGCCAAATAGTGTTGCAAATAATATAGTTTCTGAGTGAGAATTTCTAATCAGGGCACTGGGAAACAAACTAGTGGCCTCCGCCAACAGAATGGTGTGCCAATGTGGTCTGAAATATTTATGGTTGATGCATGTCACCCATTTTGGGTCCAGATGCACGTGTGCCCACTAGGTGTTGGAAGGAAAGTAGCTGAGACCATGCTAACGGATCAGCGGTCCCTGACTGGACAAATGGCGGACTGGGTCTGCTAGGAATGCAAATGGAGGAAAGCTTGATGAATTTCCACCACCATACACAGAGGTATTTCCAGGCCGCACAGTGTGCTGCATGGAAATTTAGCTTTTATTCAGATAAAAAGCGTTTAGAAGTTCAATGGTGCTACCCAGACTTGAAGTGGCAAGGATGGCTCCCACCCAGCAATCTTAGAGCTAGCAGTGAACTACCTCCTCCATAAGGACAGCCCAGGAAAGGCAAAGCCAGCATCCAGGGCCACTGCCACCCAGCTGCTTACCATTTTAAAAGTGCTCCAGGTCAAAACTTATTACAGATTGCAATAAAGATAAATTCAGATGGAAAAGACCTCTAAATGGGTCACCATTTTGGAAAAATGTATGTAGGCACGAGAGAGAGAGAGGAAAAAGAATATAGACAGTTATTAAGAAAGTAAATGGTTTCAAAAAATAAAACAAAGTCTTTAAAGAGACAGAGGACAGTCATAGATTTTAAAAAGTCACAAAAAGATGGGATATATTCAGAGATTCTGGATTAAGTATACTATTGTGATTTCTTCGAATTTTTTGACTGCAGAGAGATATTTGATTCTGGGGACTGAGAAGCTAAACCATCATATGTATTTTAAAGCTATCTTGACTTCAAACTTGGGTCAAAGGATTTGCTGCTTTAAAATAGAGGTTCTGATTTCCTTTCCACAGGAGATGAGAATCTGTGGATTTCTTTAGACTAATGTGGTTTGATGGAACAAGACCCCCTGAAAGGTCACTGTGAACACCCCCAAAAATCTTTGCCCAACCAAAAGCAGGAAGCAGAGAAAGCAGCTTAGAAAGAAATATGCCCAAATTCCCAAATATTGTTTATAGGGGGATGTGATATAGAGATGAATATGTTGCATTGGGATGGATCTTGATCTACTGATAGAAATTTAAGGTCAATTTTGTTACATGCATATATCTGCTCTTGATTAAGGTATTGTGTTTGTGCATCTCCTTTAAAAATGTAGTGGATAATTAAGAAATACTTGTTAATAGATAGTCATCTATAATAGTCAAGGTTGTAGTCAGGTTAGTCAGGTTTTCTAGATATACAGAGAGATATTGCAGTAAGATAGATAATCTTCAATGCTTCAAAGACTTACAGAATATGGAATTTAAAATGTTTTAAGAACTTAGGACTTTTCATAATAATGAGACATGCTTGCTTGTGGCAGCATCAATCTACTTCAAGAGGATGATTGTCATTGAAGAGGCTCCTTATGGAATTGGTTAGGCATTTGGGGAAGAAAGTCCTCTTACCTGGACTTCTTGATGTTATGCTGTATGAAGAGTGCTTGCAGGGCCCACAGAAAAATGACTCTTGAACTTGCCTAATGGTAAGACAATCCTTAAGGGTTTCTGCTTCATGAAAGAGGTAATCAGACATTACTCAGGACACAGAAGAAAGTGACTTAAAAACTGTCAACATTAGTGGATTTGTCTTTAAAATTTCCTGATTCATTGAAAAGTCTGCCAGATACTATGGGCCTGAGGGCTGAAGATGGATAACCCAATATTGCAAAGGAACTTTGGGTGACAGTACAGGCAGTGAGATGTCTCCGCCAATTCTAGAGGTTTGGAAGTTGCTTACAATGTCCTTCCTCTTTACTTAGGTAATATTGCATCCTTCTGTATTATTTGATTGAAGAATAGTTAAAGAATAGTTATAATTATAGTTTTCCTTAGTTATGATAAAAGATAAAGTATATATAAATATTGTAACTATAATTCTTGTTTGATACCTGTTTTGTTATATGTAATTTCACTATGTTAAAGTTAAAACCTTCCTTTTATTTAAACTGAAAAGGGAAGATGATGTGGAAAGTTCTTCTGTATATGTGTTGCATTTATTGGTTAATGAATAAAGAAGAAACTTTGCCCTGTGGCGGGGCAGAATAGATCTAGGCAGAAAAAATTAGACAAAATGCTGGGAGAAAGTAGGCCGAGTCACTAAAAAGTCATGTAGCTGCCACCAGAGCAGACAAATGCTGAAACCTTGCTGGTAGGCCATGATTTTGTGGTGAGGCACAGATTAATAGAAATAGATTGATTTAAGATATAAGAACTAGCTAGAAATACACTTAAGGTTTGACCAAACAGTATTGCAGTTAATACAGACTTCTGTGATTATTTGGGGAGTCTGGGCAGCCAGAAAATGAACAAGTAGTCTTACCCAACAGAACATACCAGCATGTTTTTAAGAAACCTACTGCAGATTAGGTGACTGTCTCTTGTTCCCATATAAAATGTCTTGGTTTCTTGGTTGGTAATGTTTGAAAGTGATGCTAGTCCACATAATGGTAATACTATAAGGTAATGGGACTTTAAATGATGTCAGTTGTTGAGGCCATTGCAGTCATGCCTCCAAAAATATTCCAAATATCATTTCTTTCTATGCTTACAAGATCAAAAGATAACTATTTTGTCTTTATTTTCTATTATTCTGACAAATACCTGAGACAAAAAAACAACTTAAGGCTGCAATAATGGCACATGTTCCTTTGTGGTAACTAACAGCTCTCCAAGTGGATTTAAGACCAACCCAACAGGAGAGAAAACATGCCTTGTTATGGAAAGCTGCTCAACTACAAGGAGCTCCATGAGTTCAAGGATCTTGGAGGAGAACCTATTCTGGCACTTTTCTATACTAGAATAATCCTTATCAATACTCTAAATATTTATCATTATAAAGGTAAATATTGGCCTGATCAATCATCAAGGAAACATCTTGCAAGGGACAGAAATCAGTACAGAAAAACATAATGGATTAATATGCACAGATGAAATAATCATCACAGTACCTCCATGTAGGGCTCTGGAATCATAGAGGGTGAGCAGAGAGATATTAAAAGCCGGCAGAATAAAAAAAATGGCCATTTTGTCTCCTGGAAATGTCAGAGAAACTACACTCACCAAGTCTCATCACCATATTTGACTGAAAAAGACTTAGACAATGATGACACCAAAAAAATGCAAATATGTAATGGTGGATTCTCATGGGATCTCAACTTTCTACACAGAACTACAGCCAAGTGAGGAGTACTGAGAGCTGTAGAAATAGCCTTTTCCCAGAGGAATGCCTCCAAACTGGCTATCTGATACCAAGTGGTCAGTCCTGAAACCAAATGCCTATATGTAAGTTTATATTGACTGAGTATATTGTATTTATGTATTTTAAATATGTATGGATGTTTTTGTAGGGGATGTAGAGAGAATTTCTGTCCCACCTGGTCCCAAAGCCAGTCCCAAGTTTCAGTCCCAAGAAACACAAGAGGATTATATTTATTATAACCTGTTTGGCCTATTAACTCAGGCTTAGTATTAACTAGCTCTTAAAGCTTAAATTAATCCATAAGTCTTATCTATGTTTAGCCACATGGCTTGGTGCCTTTTGTCAGTAATTCATTCACATCTTTCTTCCTCTGTGTTTGGCTGATGACTAACTCTGCATTTTCTCTTCCCAGAATTTTGTTAGTCTGGTTACCCTGTTTATACTTCCTACCTGGCTACTGGCCTATCAGCATTTTATTAAACTAATATGAGTGACAAATCTTTACAGTGTACAAGAGCATTATCCCACAGCAGTGAAGAAGAAAAATAATTAAATAGTGGGGGTAGAGAATTTCAGAGAGGGAAAGGATGGGGGTGCTTAGAAAGGGTTGGAAAGACAAAAGGAAAGGTGTAATTACATTTTGATTAATTTTTAAAAACAATGTCAGGAAGGAAGAATTTACTTTGGTTCGTAGTTTAAGTTTGTCAAGTCCATTATGACAAGGAAGGAAAAATGGGGAGCAGCTGAGTTCACTTTGTTCACAGAAAGGAAACAAAAAAAAAATGAGTACTGACTACCTTCTTTTTGCAACCCACCCCCCAAAACTGTAAAGACCATATTGAAATGGGGAGTTACTTCCTCTTCAATAAATGCCTCTGCAAGTGTCATCCAACATGCCCAGGGATATTGTCTCCGGTTATTTTAAATTGAGCTGTTAACAATAAGTGAAGGTCACAAATACCCATCCCCTCATATGCATATACATATGCTATATGAGTCTCCAGACAGTGCTTCTGTTGTCTTCCAGCAAGTTCCAGGCCAATGGGACCATTTAATCATATACTTGAATGGTCAAAACAATAAGGCATATCAAATATTTGTCACTATTTAGTTTTCAAGATTTTATTCTAGTAATGTGAAGTTTTGATGTATTATGTTTAATAAATCAATAGTTTTTAATGATTTTTCTAAAAATGTTCTTAAAGCCTAAAATCATGCAATTTTTCATATCTTTTAAATAATTTTGGTTGTTAAATTTAACAATGAAAAGAAACTTTCAGATTCCCCATTGAATAAGATTGTTACATTACTTTAATTATTATTCTACAAAATGATGGGATAGGAAGGAATTTAAAAGCATGGAGGCAACTTCAAAATATCTTTTCTTTTACATTTGCACCATTTTTACTTTCTCCATTTGATTAATTTGCTTGGCCTTACTTTTGCCTATGCTGTCTCTAACAAGCAGTCAGTATGTCACTTTTAACATTTATTCTGTACTTGATATAGTTCTGATGCCAGTGACAAATAGTAATTTACTTGAAATGTCCATAGAGTTCTTGATTACTAAATGTATAAGTCTAAGAACACAATGGCCTTACATAATTAAAGTGTCTAATAATTAATCTTCTTGATTCATTTCTCTCTTACAGCGTCTCCTCAACACAAAAGCCACTAGGACATTGCTGAGAGAGGATCTTATTATGATATTTTGATTTTGAAGATTGTTCAATGGACCAAAAACTGAGTCAAAGTTAAATATCAAGTTGATGGATGTTAGAAAGATGGTCAGAGATCAACCTTGTCACTCATGTTTGAATAGTACTCATTGTTTCTGTTTGAGACATGGTCTTATGTAACAATCTGGCCTCAAACTTTCTATTGAGTTGACAAAGAAAGACCTTACACTAATGATTCTCTTAGCTCTAACTACAGAATTCTTGCATTACAGATATGCACTTTCAAGCTCAATTTAAGGCTTTTTGGAGATAGAACCCACAATTTCTTGCATGCTAGGCCAGTATCTACCAACTGAACTCCATCCTTTCATATCTCTTCCCATATCATTCTTCCTCCAGTCATGCAAGTGAAGGCTACTGGCCTCATCTCCTTGCTGAACTCAGAACATGTGCCTTCTTGAGCTCCTTCAGTAGGCTGGACTAGGTTCCCATATGTATTAACTCTTTGTATGTATGCCATATGTATGAACATGAATGAACTTCTTAACTCCTTTCAACTTTTTGTTTTCTTCTTAACTAGGAGAAACACTGTGTTTTGAATGCAACATTTTCGCCTAATTTTCCACTGTAATCTAATTTTTTTACAATAAATAACATACAAATTAATACATGTTGCTTCAATCTCTGCTTAGTAGATATTAATCAATATGAAAACAGAGACTGTAATTTATTTGCTTCTTTGTTAACCACTTTCTTTCAAATGAAAACTGTCCCATATGTTTGTCACATAAAATTCATACCAAGTCTTAGGTTTTACTTTAATCTGAAAATGGCGAGGAAAGTATTGGAAAAGAAGACTGAACACATGATGCAACTAATCTAATCTGGAATAGAACATTCTAATTTTAGAAGACCCTTCTTTAGGCTTTAGAATTGAGAGTAGAAGCAAGTTGTAAAGAGAGCCGAGACTAATGAGCAGGGTTGGATGACACATGCCAGCCTTTTCCGATTGTGCTTTGGATTCCACATCTAAGCCCAACTCAAAGCCAGAGTTCCTTGGAATCCACAGGACAATGTCATTAGTCAAGTGAATCTTAGATTCTATGACATCATTCTACCATCTGTCCTCTCAGGATCTCTCTTTCCTTTCAGTTACACAAGCTGTGTGTACCACTGATGTCACTTATGGGGCTAACTGGTACTTCTCATCAAACACTTTATGGGCTCTCACTAAGTTTGTTTGCATCCTTGTTGGCAAGCATAGTGCCTCATGCAGAGCTGGTAATAAATACATTGTGACTGGATACAGGAAATTTTACCTAAGCTTTTGCATTTATTCCCATCTGTTCTTTCTGACATTGGTTTCTCCCTGGCTCCTTCTATGGTCATTCTGCTGCAACAGCACTTTGTTAGAACAGTAAAATTATGATCCCATCTCTCTCTCTCTCTCTCTCTCTCTCTCTCTCTCTCTCTCTCTCTCTCTCTCATTTAAAAATTATTTGTTTCTTTCAAGAAAACTCAAATTTCTTGAATGTAAAGACAAATTTGGTCCTGTACTCCCTATGTGGCTTTTATTCTACCCATCCCTTCTATATTCCTGTTTGTTTGGTCATAACACAGATGACATTTCTTTAGTCATGGCTGTGTCACTAGATATGTTTTGTGGTTTTTTTGTTTTGTTTTGTTTTGTTTTATCACTCCAGGCACTGTCAGGGGTTGGCTTCCTCTCATCGCATGGGTCTCATGCTGGACCAGTCATTGCTTGGACTCTCCCACAATTTCTGTGCCGCCTTTACCCCAGCAAATCTTATAGGCAAGATAAATTGAAGGTCAAAGGTTAATTGTCTGGATTGGGGTTCTAATCCTTCCACTGGAAGTCTAGTCTGCTTAGACTAGATGGTCAGTTCAGGCTATATGTCACTTTTTTTTGTTTGGAGTCTCTGCTAGGGTTTGTTTCTGGTGCACTAGGAACAATGGACCTAGTTTCCATTGCACTAGGTCTGCCTTAGCCTGAAATAAACCCCCTTTCAAGTCATCTCTTCCAGTTCTTTCTGCTACACTATCCACACCTAATCCCTTCTGATCCCATTCCCATCTTCCCCAGTCCACCCACAAAATCTATTCTAGTTCCCCTTCTCTAGGGAGATTCACCCATTCTCCCTTGAGTGCTTTCTTGTTATCTAGCCTCTCTGGGTCTGTGGATTGTAGAATGGTTATCTTTTACTTTACAGCTATTATCAAATAATAAGTGAGACTATCCCATGATTGTCTTTCTGGGTCTGTGTTACTTCATTCAGTATGATATTTTTGTAGTTTCATTCATTTGTATGCAATTTTTATGCAAATATTTGACAATATCATTTTTTTTAACAACTGAGTTTTATTCCATGGTGTAAATGTCCCACCTTTTCTTTATCCATTCTTTTGTTGAGAGACATATTGGTTGTATCCAGTCTCAAGCAATTACTAGAAGCTCAGAGACCTAGGATACAGCCAAATACATTTAGCAAAAATAAGTAAATTTTGAAAAGGTCAATGATGTCAATGTAATAATGCCATAATGCCTAATGTTTCTTCTATACTTATTGTTTATCAAAGTTATCATTAGAAAGGCTTCATTCAGCAACTTATGGAAACAGATGCACAATCCCACAATAAACATTAGGCTAAGGTCATAGAATCCTGCTAAAGAGAATAAGGAAGGAATGTGTGAGCCAGAAAGTTCAAGGACACAAGAAACTCCACAGAATCAGTGAACCTGAGCTCACAGAGGTTCACAAAGACTGAACCGACAGTCAGGGAACCTGCATGGAACTGAATTAGGTCCCCTGAATACATGTGACAGTTGTGTAGCTTGGTTTTCTTGTGAGACTTCCTAAGAGTGGACGCAGGTTCTATCTCTGACTCTTTCGTCAGTTTTTCAGACTCTATTCCTCCTACTTCATTACCTTGTTCAATCTTAATAAGAGGGGAGGAACCTAGTACCTGATATGCCATATTTTGCTAATATCCATGGAAAGTCTGACCCTTTCTGAATAGAAATGGAAGAGGAGTAGATGAAGCAGGGCAAAGAGAGAAGGGTGAGGAGGCTGCAAGAAGAAGAGTGAGGGGAAATTGAAGTCAAGATGCAAAAATTAATAAACCATGAAAAAGAAATGTCTTTTCACCATACTGTTGCATTAGCTCATAATATACTCAAGTTTCTCCTTATGATTTTGCTATTATGTAATATTTTTGTTGACTAAAATTGTTACTCCTATTCAAAATACACACAATGTACACACACATATACAGACATACATAACACATATACACATAAATAAAAAACAAAATAAAAGTCTGCCCAATACTCTATAAAAATTGTTGTAACATACCTGGGAGATACCGTTTTTGGTTTTTGTTTATTTTAGTTTTGTTTATTTGATTTTCATTTCTTTTTATATAAAAGTTTTTTCCCTATATATAGTTCACTGTCTCTTCTCTTCTCCCACTCCTCCCCTACCTTCTCCCCATCCCACACCCCATCATCTCCTCAGAAAGGGTAAAACCTCCCATAAGGAATCACAAACATATCAAGTTGAGGCAGGACCAAGTCGCACCCTGCTATATTGAGCCTGAGTAAGGTATCCTTCCTTAGGGAATGGGCTCCAAAAATCCAGTTAATGTATTAGGTATAAATCCTGATCTCACTGCCAGTGGGCACGCAAACTTCCTAAGCCACAGAACATTCATTCACTTTGATAGGGCCTAGTTTGATCATGTACAGGTTCCCTAACACAATTCAGGGTCAGTGAGTTCCCACTAGCTAGGCTCAACTGGCTTGAGAGATACTGTTTAATAGCTACTAAAAGTAGATTGAATTGAGCTCAGCCAAGAAAAGAAGATTGGATGATATCTTCAATGAATTGGAGATTTATAATAATTTTAAATTCATTTTAATGATCATGATGGTGTGCTTGATATGTATATAAGCCTGTGGGTGCAGATGACATTGTCAGGCATAGGGCAACCAAAGGACAACCTAGTGAGCTCATCCTACCCTTTCTGCAGGATCACGTGCTTGTACTCATATCCCTAAGCTTACATAACAGGTGATTTTATCTGCTGAGCCAGCTCGCCAACAGCTTTGCCCAAACTTTAAGTTCCAATGAAAAAGGCAGTATAAGTTTTTATGACCTCTGGTGAAGACTTCCTGACAGATGCAGCCTCAGGTTAGGACCAGATGCAGGAGCAAGAAATACCACTGCCAGACAGGGAGAAAGAGGAAGGGATAAGGGATCATCCAGTTTTCTCACCAGCACGCTGTCATGAGAATCCACTCCAAGATATCACCACTCTTATTTCAGAATCACGCCTATAAAGAGCAATAACATACAATGAGATACTTCTCTCACAGTACATTCATCGTACTTGTGGCCTGATTTCTAATACATGAACATCTGGCAGACAATTAATATTCACACAAAATTACCACCCTGATCTCCTCTAGTTCTACAGTCTCAAGAGGAAAGGTGGTTAGAATCACAAACAATGAAGTAATCCTTTATAAGTATAAAAGACTGTAACGTGCCTTCATGAGTACAGTTTAGGACCCCAAACTAAAGAAAGAGTCCATTGTGGAAGAGATTCTGAGTTCAACTCAGCTGGACATTGATCTCATGCAGAGTCATAACCAGAAGTGAATACTTACCAAGGAACCTGTCACAGGGGAAATTGTAGAAAAGTTGAAAATTAATGATCATGGTCAATGAACCAGTTTGATATTAGTAGAGAGAATTTACTGTGCAGAAACATGAGACATATTTCTGAAGACATCAGAAATCACCAGTACATGACATTAATGAGATGACTATGCACTAGACATCTGGATGTCTGGCAGAATGAAAAGCGATTTGTATCATATAGCATTCATATAAGTGTACACAACATTGTATTCTAATAGGCTAGTGAAATTAGACATTTAAAAATTACTCATTCAAACATCATGTTCTCATACAATCTTGTATATTGAAATCTTCTCTAATATGATCATCATTTTCTTTATCAAATATTTTCCATATGGCAGGGTTTGATCCTAGATTTCAAGCTTACAGGCCTACCTGCTTCCCTTACACACACACACACACACACACACACACACACACACACACACACTTATATGCAAATCCTATTTGAATTAGTTTTTTTTTTCTTTTTTCTTTTTGCACTTGTGACCAGTTTTCTTTTAAATTCTGCTTCCAGCAGTAAACTACGTCACTGGCTGTCTCACACAGACTGTAGGATAATGCTCCTATACACTGTAGAGACTTGGATTTTTTACTCCTATTGGTTTAATAAAACACCGATTGACCAGCAGCCAGACAGAAATTAAAGATGGGATGACCAGACTAAGGGAATTTGGGGAAGAAGAAAGACAATGATGCAGTAGTCAGCAAGATGTAGACGAAGTAAAATAAGAATGCCTTACTGAGAAAAGTTACCAAGCCATGTGACCAAACATAGAGAATTACCAGTTTTGCCAAGACTTTGGGCAAGGTTATCCCAGGAATGAACAGAAAGCTCTTGGGCATGGTTATCTGTGTCGCTACCCACTTTATGACTGGCAAGTATGAAGAGAACAAGAAAGTGACAAAGCAAACATCATAGGGTTCACCACAAGGCATCCTGGGCTAATGTGAGGACCAGGTTGTCTTCTGTGACTTTAACAGTGAGTTCTCCTCTTCCACCTTTGATGGTGGGGTTAGTTGGCAGTGTTCTCAATGACAAATTTGTAAAGCTTATTTCCTGGCATGAGAATCAATTTAGATACAGCAATAGAGTGGTGGGCCCTGTGGCCTAAATAACCTCCAAACAGTAAAGAACCCTGACCTATACTATCCTCCCCAGCAAGGACATGAGAGAAAAAGGCCCTCAGCTGCTGAGCAGTCACTGTCCCAACCCAACTCCTGACACAGAACATCTCCCTCACAGTTTCCATTCCAGACCCCAAGAAAAACAGGAGGGCCTTAGGGAGTCCTACTCCCTTGAATATCATTACCAAAGTTCATTGCACCCCCTGAAAAGAATTATGGGTTAATTTAAGTTGTACGAGCTAGTTAGTAATAAACCTGAGCAATAGTCCAAACCATTTATAATTAATATAAGCCTCTTTGTGTTTATATAGGACTGATCAGTTGCAAGACCAGGCAGGAAAGAAACTGTCAATATATACCCTTTAAGATTGTTTATGGTTTGTTTTATTTATTTATTTATTTTGTGTTTTTTATTTATAATGTAGCCAGCTTAGATTAGTTCTAAGCTCTTCATCCTCTTCCCCTCTCATATAATAGATAGGATTCATTGTGTCTAGTTTTTGTTTTGTTTGTTTGTTTTAAAGGTACCTAAACAAGCCCTTATCTAACAACTTCTCCCACATTATTATGATTTATTTTATTTCTAAGAATTTTGTTTTCCTTCTTCCTGATAAGTCATACATCATGTAAATGAAACAAGGGCTGGAGGATGAGGGCACAAAGGCAAGTTGAAGTGGAAAATGGTTGGAGGAGAAGAGAATCTATAAAAATCAATTTTTTTTGAAAATCCATATGATAGCTCATACTTCATAGGATAATTTAAAATTAGTTTAAATTGAAAAAAGAAATAAGTAAAATCCTTCTAAAGGCCAAGATTCCTCATTTTTTCTATTTCCTTGAGAATCTTTTATTGCTCAGACATATCTGGAACATGGGGTGGAGTACTAAGGCACATCTGAAAGAAGGGATATATACAAGTAATCCTTAAACAGAAATTACCTTCCTATCTGTTTACCTCATTCAGTCAGCAAAGAATTCCTTTGAGCAGGGAATGGGGGTGATAATGCCTCATTTATTTTCTATCTCCTCCACTGCCACCTCACACCACACACAGTGGTGAATATTTGCTACATAGCTGATCATGTCAAACATATGCACTGCATAAACAGAAGCACTGCAACTTCCTTTCTCTTTCTCTCCTAGCCTGTTCATATGTTGTAGCTGCATGGTCATTATTCTCTGTAGGTGATACTCCAGTGGGTTTTCACTGTCATGGAGGGCATGAAAGAAATGTTTTCATTTCAAAATTAGTCAGGTTGATTAAAATAAGAAGTGAGTCCAATTGTCACTGAGAAGGTAAAGATGAGAAAACAACGTGTGCTTAGCTTAGTTTTCTCTGAGTCACACATTTTTCCAAGGCAGGACCTTGAGTACGTGTTTTGTTGGGAATGTAAATCCTATATTTTCTTTAAAGAATCTATTTTTTTGTGAAATGTTTTTTTCACACAATAGAAATCTCTCTCTCTCTCTAGAAAGGGAGAGAGAGAACTTGGAAGCCAGACAAAATATGTCTTCAATAGAAACCCTTAAAAATTAAGTATATTTGTGAGGGTAGTCAATATCATTATGTCATGTTTTAAAAATGAATCACCATAACTTGTGTTAAAATAAAAAAGTACATTTATAGATAGATTTAGTAACAAAATTTGTTGGCATGCTTTGAAAAATCCTCAATAAAAAATAGATGTTGAACTAATAGCTTCAGTTCAAAACAGTCTAAAACCCAACCCAAGCTTCTATTTCAGAACATCTGACTATGTGTGAATATGCTCATAAAAATATAATAAATTCTCACGAATAAATACTCAATTTTCCCATAATAAATGATGTTAGTTGAGAAGATGGCCTCCTTTCCATAGTGTTCTTTTTCAGAAAAGTATATAAAAGGGGAGAATTTAATATTAAATGCTACATGTAGAAGACTTTGCAAGAATTTGATTTAAAAAATATTAGTGGATTCTAGCCATAAACAAAGGACATTGAGCCTATAATTCGTGATCCTAGAGAAGCTAAATAAGAAGGTGAACCCAAAGAAAAACATATAATTATCCTCCTGGGTATTGGAAGCAGACAAGATCGCTGGGCAAAAGTTGGGAGCAGGGGGATTGGGGTATGTTGGTGGGAAGGGGAGATGGGGAGAGAGAAGGAAGAAGGAGGGATAGGGGAGAATTTGGGGGAATGGAATAATTGAGATGGAGGAAGGGTGGATATGGGAGCAGAGAAGAAGATATCTTACCTAAGGGAGCCATTTTAGGGTTGGCTAGAGTCTTGACTGTAGAGGGGTGTGCAGGTGTCCAAGGGGATTTCCCCAACTAGATCCGTGGGCAGCAGAGGAAAGGGTGCCTGAACTGGCCTTCTCCCATAGCCACACTGATGAATATCACCATAGAACCTTCATCTGGCGAGGGATAGAGATAGAGACAGAGACCCACATTGGAGCACTGGACTGAGCTCCCAAAGCACAGATGAAGAGCAGAAGGAGAGAGAACATAAGAATGGAAGACAGGACCAAGAGGGGTGCGTCTGTCCACGGAGACTGTGGAACTGATCTAGTGGGAGCTCATCAAGTTCAGCTGTACTGGGTCTGAGCAAGCATGTGATCAAACCGGACTCTCTGAATGTGGTTGACAATGAGGGGGGACTGAGAAGCCAATGATAATGACACTGGATTTTGATTTTACTGCATGGACTGGCTTTTTGGTAGCCTAGTCTGTTTGGATGCACACCTTCCTAGGATGGAGTTGGGGGGCCTCGGACTTCCCACAGGGCAGGGCTCCCTGACTTCTCTTAGGACTGGGGAGTGAGGGGGAGGGGAAGTGGGGGAGTGGGAGGGAAATGGGAGGATGGGAGGATGTGAAAATTTTAAATAAATAAATAAATAAATAGATTTAGTAAGAAAAAGGAAAAAAATTAAGCTGGGCCTAGTGGCATAGACATGTGCTGTCAGAAACTCAGGAGGCTGAGAAAGATAGGCTGAGTTTTATTCATTAAATTAAATCTGTTTAAATCACTCATTTTCCAAGAAGAACACTTGGCAATACGTATAAATTGGTGAGGAAGACATAATCACCCTGACCAGATAAGGCCATGTTGAAATGAACAAGTGTCACACATAAGAAGGGTGTGCTCAAGGAAAAAAAAGTGTTATACATTAATGTATTCATGTGACATAACGTATTCTAATGTCACTATGAAACAGATGGAATTTAGAATTTGAAAATTTTTAGATTTCTAGAAAATTTGAAAGCTTCTAGTGAAGAGACTGTGTCTTCCAGAAGTATAGCAGGGAAACAGAAAGTGAATGAATCTTCTTCATGCCATAGTAACCAACTCCCATGTTTCTTTCCTCATTCTAATTCATCCTTTGATATCAGAGTACTTATTTGTCTGATTGGTTTTAGGGTTAAAATTCCTGGATTAATGGATACCTAGAAAGCTAGTAAAATATTGTTTCTAGTGATTCTGCCAGGTTCTTTACAGAGGAGATGTAACTACATAACTAGTACAATCTTGGACAACCACTTCCATTGTGACTGGACTTTGTCCCGTGGATTATGATTCCAGGGGAATGAAGCATTAGAGGAGACATGAACAGGCTCTCTTGTTTGGACTTAAAATTCCATTGCTTCCATGCCTTTTGATATCAACACTGAATTTGCTTCAGACTTTGAACCTTAGGATTTCTAGTACAAATATGTACACATCGCTTAAGTTATGAGGGTCTTTCCTGTGTTTAGCCCCCTCACTCTCAGTTTCCAAAGCCCTGAGCCCTTCAAATTTGGATTGAACCATATTTCAGCATCCTTGGTTCTCCAACTTGTAAACAGCTTATTATGGAAATTTCATTCTTCATAATTCTTTGCATTATACCAAACCCCTTCTTGTCTATTTAGCTAGTTGGGATTGATCTGTCTTGGTGGAGAACCCTGAATAATATTCTGGTTTATGTAGATTTCCAAATGTACATATTTTTTATCTCCTCTACCTTTAACTGTTTCTCCTACTTCTTCTTCTGATTACTCTTGATTCATAACACACCAACAGAACTTAGTTATCAAACTCTTCAAGAAGTTTTTCTAGTTTAGTTCCCAGATATTTCTCTTTCCATTGTGGTCTTCAGTTTTTGACTAGATTGTGAATGTGGGAGCATGATTTTAACAGCTGCAAAAAATACCTTATTTTTCTTTCTTTTCCAGTAATGAGAAATAATATTTTTGTATGGCCTCTGTATTTTCTTTTTGTCTCTTTTGTGAATTTCAGTTGTTAGTGTTTTGCTTGACTCCTGTTCTCTTCTTCTTCCTCCCGCTCTCTTTTCTGTATTTACCAAGTAAAAGCAGCTGCTCTCTCAGATGTCAATGTTAAGTGGAGTGAGTCATTATTATCCAAAGTAAATTCTCAAAGTTCTCACCAACCACTGCCATGAGTGTGCTGAATCAATGCTATCGTTTTCTGATTATGTTAGTGGTCTATATCTTTCTTTTTCTCCATGAAGGAAAAGAGAGCAACACGGGGCTTTGATATAATGGCAGGCTGAAGCCCGACATGATCTCTCCTCTGTCCTTGTAAGCTCTTGAAAGTTCTCTCTTCATAAAGTGATTCTCCACTCACAGGTCTGTGGAACTTCTGCAGACCCAGGAAGAGACAAGTGAAGTTATCGGGTGGACAGAACAACCTTCTCAAACTTGACTTCTTAAATGACATATGTGAGTAATTAATTTTATTTGACTACAGAAATTACGGACCAAATTTTAACAGTTAATGCATGCTTACTAGTGTGGAACGAGAATTTGCATGCATATATATGTTCATATATCCATATATTTATATTCTTATAAATAAGATTTCCAAGGGATTGCTGTACTCCATATCAACATCTTGACACCATCATTTTCTTATGATTTGTGTGTGGTGATTGTCTATGATGTATTCATGTGTGCGCATCCATATGGGAGCCAGAGACCTCTGTGCCTTCCACTGGCATTTGCCACTAATTCCAGTGTGGTGGGGTCTCTCACTGAACCTCAAATTTATCATTTTAGAAAAGCTGTCAAGCCAGTGAACTCTTGTGATCTGCCTGCCTGTTGGGGACTGCAGATTCCCAGACCCCTGAATTTCCTGTGCCCCCTACTTGCCGGAGTAAATAACTTGTTTTCCTATGCTTGTAGCTGCTCTGAGCAAACAACTTGTTTTGCAGCTGCTCTGAGCTCCAGACCCTCAGGAGTTCCTGATGGCAGGGGAGTGTTTTCTAGTGGACTTGCAGCTGAGAGTTAGGGCGTGGCCATTAGTAAAGGAGATCCGACATAAGCTGCCTTGGAACACAACAAAAGGGGCATTCTTAGCATTACCTGCATTTCTGTGGGTTTTAATCTCCAGCCCCTTGCCTGACTCACGAACCATACTGTAGCGAAGAGTGCATAGAGCGGGCAATTGCATTACACCTGCCTACCCTTCCTAATATTAGGATTATAGGCACCTGTGACCATGCCTGAGTTTTACATGGTTCTTGGAATTAAGACTCATGCCCTCCTACACACTGAGCCATCTTTGCAGCTTTTCTCCCTGACACACTTTAACTATCTTAGTGGAAATAAAATCTTTAAGAAATCTTTTCCCCTACATTTACAGAAACTGAAAAATAAACACTTTGAATCCCAGAAACAACAAAGCAGTCATTTGTAGTCACGCAGCTACATAAAAAAGCAACCAAAATGAGGTCTGTTGTAATGAATCTTTATTTAGTAATTCAATATCCAACTCATTTGAGGCTTCTATAGGCTCTCAGTACTTCCATATTTAAGGCTGAAATATACATGGGTAATTGGTCTCAAAACTGTAGAAAAATAGTTATGGGACTGAGTGGGTGATCCTGGACAGGATATATTGAAAAAGTATGCCATAGTCATAAAGTTTTCCCTTGCACTGTTGTGGGAACTAAGAATAAAGCAGCTAATGAAAAGTACTTTTATGTTGTATTCACAGTGGTTACTTTGGTGATGTCTAATTGATTCACCACGGACAATAAAAGTAAAAGGATCAGCACTGCTAGTGCTTCACATTGATTTCTTTTGACTGTAGTCCTTAAAACAATCTTCTTTTAGCTCAGGCATAATCATAAAATGCCTTTTATGCTTTTGTTATTACCAATTTCCTCCCATATTTAGAAAAATCTAAATTCAACAGCAGGTTCTAAATGTTCTCAGGTTGCATATTAAAAGGTCCTGGATCTACTTTCCATTTGAAAGAATCAAAACTTCATCTGGGGGTCTAGATAGATGATATATATGTAGTACTGTGGAAATTCAGGGAAAGAAACTTAAATAACTGAAATTTGGTTTGCACTTGGAAATAAAAATAAACATCTTTTAAAGGCTTTGCTTTCAGATCTCTGGGAATGATCCTGGAAATCAGTGTATCATAGACCTTAGCAAAATCTCTCTCTACCCAGAGCACTGCATCCTCCTCGACCCTCTGATATCATCTCTCATCTCATGTCCAGGCCCATTGTAGATTGTATTTGTCTCCCAGATACCCGCACAACCCTCTTTTTTCCAAAAGGTTTTCACGGGAAAGACACCTTGAATTCAGCCATGGCATCACATGTTCTCTTTATGAAAATGATAAATTTCATGCTGATATCTTTTGTTAAAAATAAAGGAAGGATTCTTGCAGTTGTATACTGTCTTGCTGGTATATAACTGTATTTGGAATATTCAAAAATTTTTAGTGGAAATTCTAAATCAGCAAAAACTGGTTTTGATGCTAGTTGAAGTGCCAAGTTGCTAGCAATAATTTTACTAACTATTTTATGTGGGAATTAGGCTCCTCAGATTCACTCTTCTGATTGTGAGTTATGTTTATTAATCATTAGGGCTGAAATTAACTCGCTAGCTTTTCTGTGTCTCCTATGGCTTGAATGTTTCTGTATCTACAAAGGCCATGATAAACTTTCTTAGACTATGCTGTTAAGTTGAGAGATGAAGCATATGCATGTAACAATTAATTTTTTAAAAAGTGTTATGGCCATTAGCTTGGTATTTCTTTTTGACTCCTATTGGTAGAGGTAGGTATACCTCTGACTCTTTTGCCTGCTCGTGGGATTCTTTCCCTCCTATTGGGTTGTCTTTCCTAGCCTTAGTATGAGGGCTTTTGCCTTGTCTTAGTCTATCTTATTTTGCCCCATTTGACTATTGTCTCTTGGAGGACTGTCTTTTCTGAAGAAAATGGAGGGCCAGTAGATATAACTGAGAGCAGAGATTGGGGAGTTGAGAAGAGTGGAGGAATCTCAAACTGCTGTGGCCTGAATATTTTTTTGTAGAAGAATCTATTTTCAATTAAAAAATTCTAAAATAACTTTTCTATTAGGTAAAAATAATAAATAAATAAGAAAAAGAGACCATGAATTAGAAAGAAAGCAAGAAGAGGAATATAAGAGGATGATGTGGGATTTCCTTATGTATAGTTTGATTACAATTAATGAATAAAGAAAACTGGCTTGGCCTGATAGGGTAGAACAGAGCTAGGTAGGGAAAACTAAACTGAATGCTGTGAGGAAGAAGGCAAAGTCAGAGAGAAACCATGGAGTCTCTGCCAGAGACAGACATGCTGAAACCTTGCTGGTAGGCCACAAGCCACATGGTAAAATATAAAATAATGGAGATGGGTTAATTCTCAATGCTAGAACTAGCTAGCACCACACTTAAGTAATTGACCAAACAGTGATTTAATTAATACAGCTTCTGTGTGGTTATTTCAGGTCTAAGCTGCCAAGCATCAGGAATGACCAATCAGCCTTCCTACAACAGGAGGGCTTTAAGGAAGGAAAGAAAAAATGATGTGATTATATTATTAATTAAAAAATAAAAGGTATAATGTTTTTAAGATAAATGAGGCAATTAAATAATGAGGTAGAATGCATTTTGCCTTATTTGTCCTGTCAATCACAGGAGAATATCATCCTGTTACCCTCCAAGGCATGCGAGATGTCAGTGTGTAACTAAAGAAACCAGGATATCTATAAAGGTGACCTCTGCTGGTAACTTTGCCATGCATATTCCAGCTTCTAGAACTATGAGAAAAAAAACTGAACCAGAGCAGCAAATCCCTAAGACGCATCATTTTAAATGTATCTCTGTTGTGCTTTCTCTGCTTCTTAAAACCAGTTTTCCCACTCCAAAGTAGTCTCACACTCTCAAAACACCGACCTATGTCTTCTGAATTTCTCAGCCTTGTTGAAAGACTGATTATTTAATATAAGACCTGATGGGCAAGGGACGCATTTTTTCTTGCAGGTACAGAGAAAAATGAAAAAAAAAAAAAAAGAAAACCTTTGGAAAGGAAACTCACTAGATTATGCCTTTCCCATTTCCCAGAACCATGATGTGTTGTTTGATCTTTAAAAATTGACTTTTAGCAATAAAATTGGGACAATTATTATACTCTACCTACAATATTCCTGTGCATATGAAATGGGTAGTACATAGAGAATATCTAGTCCAACTAATAAATATATAGAAGACAATTGTGAATGAAGTAATTTTGTGTTAATATATTAAACCATAGTCTTTAAGAGACCATCTGAAATTCATATTGTCTGTACATTTCTTTTAATAATTCAGCAAACACATAGGTGGTTTCATGCCAAATGAGGAAAAATAAAATTTGTCCTTTGATACTTAGAAAAATGTTACAATATAGTTTTAAAATGTTACTAAAATAGCAGTTTAAAGATGGGAAAAAGAACTGAACAGTTTTCAAAAGAAGATAGTTCAATAGCTAATGCGTCTGTGAAAAACTGTTCAACATCACTGATTATAACAAAATGCAAGTAAAAACAAAGTACATATCATTTAATACCTGTCAGAAGACAAAATGCTATATATCCTGTAGAGAATGAGAGAAGAAAAGGGAACATCCACATTATAGAAGGTATTATAGATTCATGCAACTAATTTGCAAAGTAGCATGCTTTCTAATTCAACATTTTGCATCAATTCAAATATATTTAAATCAGTATGCTGAAGACAGACATGTTCTTGTGTGCCAGAGACACAATACATGGAATCACCCAAGAGTTCGTGAGATGACTGGAACAGGAAACTGAGCTATGATGATGGAATATTACTCAGTCATAAAAAATAAGGAAATTTTAGAACTACAAAAGTAATTGGGATGAAACAGTCACAAAGATTCACATTTCCTATGATCTTACTAATTTTGAAATCTTTAAAAGAAATTGAATTTGCTTTCTTCCTCTACTTCTACCATTGTTCACAAGGTGAGATTTGATGATATGGGAGGAAAGAAGTTCTAAAGTTAGTCCTTCATGCTTGTCTGCATTCCTCAAGAAATTATGAGATACTGAATACTATTATATAAGCAATTTCTTTATAGGTATCATTTTCCAAAAGCATTTGAACTATTTTATAAAATATATGAAGAACAGTCTGTGTGTCTGACTCTTATTTACTCAGTTATTCTCAGCTAACAGCAGAATTATGAATTTTATTATTTTCCAATAAAATAGGATGAATTAAGGGAAGAACAGCATTAAAACAAATGCATCTGGGATATTCTATATACCTTCCTTATAACATGGGCAGACACAGCAAAACAAAACAAAATTGAATTTATAAAATTTGAGAGTAGAAAGATGGTTGTTAAAGACTTGGGAACTAGGGTGAACAAGAACTTTGATCAGCAGATAAAACTTATAGTTAGATAAGATGAAAATAGATGCTGTTTCTTTTAGTATAAGGTAATGAAATATAAATAATTAAATGATACCGTATCTAGAGAGTAGTAATACCATTCATCTTCACTTGATGATTTCAAATTAAATGATATATTGATCTTTGTTTCTTTCCCCTTTTTATTTTTTTTATTTTATTTTTTTTTATTAAATTATAAAAGTTTCCATTTCAGCCCCTCCTCCCAACACCCTCCCACTCCCCCCACTCCCTCTCCTCCTCCCTCTCCATCCCCTAGAGCAGTCAGGGTTTCCTGCCCTGTGGGAAGTTCAAGTTCCTCCCCCCTCCCTCCAGGTCCAGGGAAGGTGAGAGTCCAAACAGACTGGAGCGCCAAAATCCAGTATATGCAGAGGAAGCAAGTCCCAGTGTCATTGTCAATGGCTTTTCAAAAAGGCTCCGGGCCAGCCACATTCAGACGTGATCCAACCAGATTCTCTTTCCCCTTTTTAAAAGACGGGTTTAACTGTGTTGCCCTAGATGGCCGATAAATTGCTATGTGCAGCATTCAGGTTTCAGAGTCACAAATATGCCTGTCTGTTTCCTGAATGATAGGGTAAAGGTATGCACACTGCTTTCCTCCTTAAGAGGTATGGTTTAACAACATTTCCATGAAAATACAAAGATATTTTGTTTATCGACTTAAAATAAAGTATAACTTAAATGAAGAGCCATTATTTTTAAGTGTGAAATTTTTTTCAAAAGCTGCTTAGCTTTATAAAACAAGAATTTACTTTTTTTCCCCCTATTTTGAGAATCCTAAATTCTACATTCATGCATTGTAAGTATTAATTCCATCTTTGGGAAGACTCAGAAAAAACAAAACAAAACAAAACTTCTCTCTGGTCTTTGCAAGATTGCCGTGGTTGTCAGCAGTTCTTAGCATTCATTGTCATTTAGTCTCATAATCCTAATCTTTATTTCAGTTAACACAGGTCTGTTTCCTCAGTGTCTATTTCTTTTTCTTTTTCCTCTTAAGTGATACTATAGTCCCTGAGTTTAGTATACGTCCGACTAAATTGAATTCTACTCACTTCTTCCATGTCTCTACACTGTCTACATGCCTCTCTGTAAAGTTCTATAAATAAATCCCAGAGACTGATACTTGACCATATCTTTTTGGAAGACAGAAACACAAATTCAAACATAGAGACAGTATAAAAAGCAGAACATAAGAGAAAGAAAGAAAAGAGAGTGAAAATAAATACCCCATCAGGAGGTTGTCAAGGTCTTATTTTCAAATGCTTGATAAAAGATTTTCAATGTGCACAGACCTCACACATGTCTGGTGGAGGAAGGTTTGAAATTAAAGAAGGAAAGAGTGTGTTTCCTCTTCTTTAGCTGTTATTGACTTAATTTCACTTATTATCACATATTAATTCATTCATATAAAACATGCAATGAAAAGAAAATTTCAAAGTGTGATGATTCTAGTGTAGTTCAAAGAAAATGGGTTTAGAATGTGTGTGATAAATGATGTGATCCCTAGGTCTCTGATATATAAACAGTGTTAACATGGGACAATCTGAGACATTCCAGGAATTCATTGTCTCTGAAACTGTGTAATATAATGAAAGGGATATAATTACATTTTTAGCACTGCTTTTCATAGAAAAATTAAATGAGAGCATCTTACAATATAAAAGGCAGTGAATATAGGTTAATAAGGTTACAGGATATAGGCAGGTTCCAGTTTAGGTTCTTTGTTTGAATGATATACAGATTAACATGGTTTATGTTTCTGAAATCTTTTTTCTTGACCACTGATGGTAAAATTACTGTCTCATTTTTTACATTAATTTATTGTTAAAATTTCTATCACCTTATTATTTTTGTTTCTGAATAATGTTATGTCTATATAGCTTTTATCTTCTTCCATTAATTTCATATGTTTAAAAAAGTAATGCTAAAACATTACTTTAATTAAGATGGACACTTCATATAAAATAGTCTTAAACAAAGAAACAATAAATATCTGTGATAGAACACTGAGCTAAGTTTTGGTTGGAAGAGATCTGAGTGTGCTTGCCCAACTGATAGTTTTATAGTTAGAAAATAAATACCATAAGAACACATTTGTGATGTGATTTCTATTGGGTATAGAAAAATAAAGACAGATCTTCATCCTGACTTCTATATATGGTTAAGAAAACTCTCAAGCAGAGCCACGAAAACATGACTCTGAGGAATGAATGAGGATCAAATGGCGCAAAGAGAATTTACAGCTTACAACCCATGTTCTCATCCCATGGATGTCTGCTGTGGGAGGGCTAAAGGCTCTTAAATGAATCACCTATTGCCCCTATTTTTGGTACATTGCAAATAGGAGTAAATTATGAACTAGAGCTAACTTATGGAATATTCTCACTATTGGTGCCTTTCAGCATTTGCATCATTCCTTTCTCTCCTCATGAACACCTTAACCCTACTTCATAAATAATCTAAACACCTTCCCTTTACTAATAGCCATCAGACGTCAAAGAAGATGATTAGAACCTTGAGTTAGACTATAGCACTTACCCAGAAAAAAAATCCTTTTTTGTATTTCTCAGAATCATCCATTAGAGCCTTGGTGAAGAGTAACAGGTAATATATGTTCTTTTTAATTTTCTTAAAAATAAATCTTATTTTGAGAAATTAAAGGATGTAAGTGATTTTTTATAGTCCCTACAAGCAGAAAAACTTAATACAATCGACAAATAAAATAAAGGAGGCAAAAATTGGCAATAAAACTAAATCAAAATATCTTTGATATTCTGCCAAGTAGGAAAAGGGGGGCTGTAGACAAGAGCATAACTAACTTTAAAGTACTGGAGAAGCTTGATCCTAAGTTTGCTACAGAGACTTTTGGCCAAGCAAAGTGGGTGAGTGGGTTTTGGTGTTACTTATATTTCTAGACATCTAGGCTGGTACTGAATGCATGCCAGTGTGAGAAGTGTGCATCCCGTGTTCCCTGCCTTCACAATATTCCCTTATTTACATAGCAGGAATCTCTGTCAGTCACAATTTACTGTTGTTGAATGTAACCAAAACTGGGGTCTGTACAGCCATAGGATAGATAAAGCTCTAGCCAAAATGTATGCTCTGAATGTATTCATAGACAAAAGGGCAAATACAGGACATAGATAGATTCACGACAAGCAGTCTGCATAGTTTAAAAAACACTTCAGAACTGAACAATAGACTACATGAGTGAAACTTCAGAAGCCAAGCACAATGTTGTGTTTCAGAAATATCAGTCAAATGACTGAACTCTGGCAAGTGGAGAACCCAGAGGCTAATGGTTGCTTGTGGAGATTGATCTGCCTACTGACCTGTTTCTGTCTCTCACCTCAAGTCTCTGGCACAGTGAACCCACATTTCTTCTTCTTCTTCTTCTTCTTCT